>NC_061064.1:879300-981135 GCF_021917145.1 Hypomesus transpacificus
AAGGAGCAGTCTCACCCCGGAGCCTCAACTGCCAAACTTCCTCCCCGGCTCCCTTATCCTCCCTCCCTCTTGTCCTCACCCTCCCTTGTTATTCCTCCCCCTCCCTCCCTCCCTCTTGTCCTCCCTCATGTCCTCCCCCTCCCTCTTGTCCTCCCTCCTTCTTGTCCTCGTCCTCCTTCTTGTC
Organism: Hypomesus transpacificus; assembly: GCF_021917145.1. Classification (NCBI taxonomy): domain Eukaryota; kingdom Metazoa; phylum Chordata; class Actinopteri; order Osmeriformes; family Osmeridae; genus Hypomesus; species Hypomesus transpacificus. The sequence continues at coordinate 879,485 of NC_061064.1, forward strand.
CTCCTTCCCTCTCGTCCTCCCCCTCCCTTGTTCTCCCTCCCTCTCGTCCTCCCCCTCCTTCTCGTCCTCCTCCTCCCTCCCTCTTGTCCTCCCCCTCCCTTGTCCTCTCTCCCCCTCCCCCTCCCTCTCCCTTGTCCTCCCACCCACTCCCCCTCCTTCTTGTCCTCCCCCTCCCTTGTCCTCCCTCCCCCTCCCCCCTCTCCCCCTCCCCCTCCCTTGTCGTCCCTCCTTCTCCCCCTCCCTTGTCCTCGTCCTCCCTTGTCGTCCCTCCCTTGTCCTCGTCCTCCCTTGTCCTCGTCCTCCCTTGTCCTCGTCCTCCCTTGTCGTCCCTCCCTTGTCCTCCCTCCACAAACAAAGAAAACACTCGTATATCAGAGGTGTCATCGGCTACCTCTGTTGACTCACGCCTGCAGCGCTTGTCAGTACAGGCAGACTTACAGCTACTGCCGTTAGTTATGCCAGGACCTTCCTTGCTACGGTTCTACGGGGCCAGTGACTTTCTGTGTTTCAACTCAGAGCAGACAGGTGTATTGGGGGGACAGAGACAACTCACAGGGTCGTGGTTCCACTTTAGCAATCCCCCCTTCCATGATGCAACAGATGATTGCACATGCAGGACTACGTGATTTGAAGGCTATTTACTCTGATTTCTATACTTTCCCTGCAATACAATTATGTTAGATATAATAGTTATATTGTTTGAATTCATTTGTAGGAAGTTGGTTGGAATGGTTTGCTGACTGCAAGGAGCTGTCATCCTGTGCTGGTGTTTAACAAGCATCTCTAAATACTGCGTCCGGCAGCTGCCTCATCTTAGAAATTATTGTAATTTGGTCTCCAATTGAAAGGTTATTAATGCATATAACATGATTGCATTAGTGGTGCTGGATGTTAGCTGTAAGTAAATGTGTGAGTGTGTAATGCGCTGTTAGAGTCTTCAGAGGGTCCCGAGAGCAGGGTGTCCACAGTAGAGCTGGCCCCTGGAGAGGTGTCCACAGTAGAGCTGGCCCCTGGAGAGGTGTCCACAGCAGAGCTGGTCCTGGGGTGGGTGGGTGGGCAGGTACTACAGGGTGTCTTACTCCTGACTACGTTCCTAAAACATCAACTTCAAATCATGTCTACCCCTTCTGCTGTCACCTTGTGTCCTTAGCACATGTCTAACCCTCTGTGGGATACTGGGAGCAGAACGAGTTGGAGAGGAGGAGAGGAAAGGAGAGGAGGAGAGGAAAAGGGAGGCTTCTCGTTGGACGCTCCACTGTCATGGATACATGGTCTGGGTCTGCTGTGAGCCAGGCCCCTCCGGGGAAGGACGGCAGTGTATCATCTTGCAACGTCCTGATCGCAGAGCTTGTCTGTGGTTATGTGACGGTGTAGACAGCATCCACACACGCCGTCTGGGAGGTCGTGTGTGTGAACTTGATCGGCCCCAGAGAGCTCTCATCTCCAGCAGAGCAGCACGGTGTTGGACACTGGACCCTGCAGATCAAACTCCATTACATTAAGGAAATATTAGACCTGGTATTTAGGGAGGGGATGAGTTGATGCATGGGTCCAGGTCTGGTGGGTGGTTTTGTCATAACCAATCACATCTTTCAGCAGTCTTTCAGAGGCAGTAAGGACAGAATAATTTCCTCTTCAGGACCAACAGAGACAGTGGCTGGTTTCATGACATCTAGAAATGTTGCATGGGCCGGAGGCTGCATGGTCTGGAGGCTGCATGGGCTGGAGAGGTGAAAGACTGAACACTCGGCTGTTTGCGTCCTCATTTCAGGACAGGATTAGAAGGTGACTGAGGTCAAGATTCTTAGCAGTGTTAAAGACCTCAGAGTGTTTGCTTCTAAAAATCTATTTCACCTCTGAAGACATTACTGCCAGGTTTAGTGCTGATTCACCTCACCAAACACTCTAACACCACAGGACAGAACAGCTTTGTTGCAACGTGATAAAATACACAGGGATTTAATCTTTTCAGTTTGTGGAAAATCTCCCCTCAATCATCCATCCGCGCAATCTTATTTATCTGTTATTGTGTTTTGTTTTAGCTTATTCTTTGATCCAGGAAACAAATAATGGAATTTGGGCCTGGATACAACACAGGGAGGGTTGGGTTCGAGTCTCCATTAAAATAGTCTCCACAAGGTCTCCTGGGGAATTCACATGATCTGAGGAAAGGAAGTTGTGCTATGGTGTGGTGTTACGGTTAGGGTGTATCAGGTACTATCTTCTGCTTTGCTGACGTGTCAAAGTCAGCAACAGTGATTAATCTGGACCTTACTACTATCTCTGTCTCCCTCTCTCTCTCTATCTCCCTCTGTCGCCCTCTGTCTCCCTATGTCTGTCTCCCTCTGTCTCCCTATGTCTCTCTCCCTCTGTCTCCCTATGTCTCCCTATGTCTCTCTCCCTATGTCTCCCTATGTCTCTCTCCCTCTGTCTCCATCTGTCTCCCTCTCTCTCTCTCTCCCTCTGTCTCTCTCCCTCTGTCTCCCTCTCTCTCTCTCTCTCTCTGTCTCCCTCTCTCTCTCTCCCTCTGTCTCCCTGTCTCCCTCTGTCTGTCTCCCTCTTTCTCCCTCTCTCTCTCTCCCTCTGTCTCCCTGTCTCCCTCTGTCTCTCTCCCTCTGTCTCCCTAAGTCTCTCTCCCTCTGTCTCCCTCTGTCTACCTCTGTCTCCTTCTGTCTCCCTAAGTCTCTCTCCCTCTGTCTACCTCTATCTCCCTATGTCTCTCTCTCTCTCTCTCTCTCTCTCTGTCTCCCTCTCTCTCTCTCTCTCTCTCTCTCTCTCTCTCTCTCTCTCTCTCTCTCTCTCTCTCTCTCTCTCTCTCTCTCTGTCTCTCTCTCCCTTTGTCTCCCTCTCTCTCTCTCTCTGTCTCCCTCTGTCTCCCTGTCTCCCTCTGTCTCTCTCTCTCTCTGTCTCCCTCTGTCTCCCTCTCTCCCTCCCTCTGTCTGTCTGTCTCCCTCTCTCTCCCTATGTCTCTCTCCCTCTGTCTGTCTGTCTCCCTATCTCTCTCTCTCTCCCTATGTCTCTCTCTCTCTCTCTCCCTTTGTCTTCTACCTCTCTCCCTGACTGTTTCTCTTATGCTTGAAATGACATCACGTTTAATCCTCTGCTAATTTGTCCCCACCTAGCCCCGGACCCAGCAAGACACGCTCTACAATTTCAGACTTAGTCTTTTGTTGGGTTGCATTGGAACTGGCAGGTCTCCTCTGGTGACACCCATAAGGCTCTTAGACAGGCCAGGAGGCTGGCAGAAGCCTGGCTTATGTCGCCATGGAGGGTCAGTGGTGTGAGGTGGATCGGCTGGAGGTGACAAGTGTACAGAAATCTTGGATTGTGAGTGATTAGTAGGTGTGTGACTGTGTGTGTGTGCATGTGTTTGTGTGTGTGTGTGAGAGAGTGTGAACAGGAAGGTATGTGTGTGTTGTCTCTAGTTGGCCTGTAGGAGGGAGATGCTGTCTACCTGCCTGGGTGTGATAGTGGTTAAAAGGCCCCTGGGGCTGTCTGAGTGGTCCTTGGTTTAGCCCTGGTCAGGGCTTGGTCTGGTCCCCCATTGATGCCCTGTCAGAGAGCGTGCCTGTGAAACTCTTCCTGCACGCTTAATCTGCCACCAGTGGCAGCCAACCCTAACCCCATTTCACACCACGTGCCTCCCTGCAGGGCTGTGTCCAATTGGACAAATTTGCTCAGCAGGGAGGTTAGTGTTAGGCCCACAGAGAAGCAGGGGCCCACAGAGACGCAGGGACCTACAGAGTAGCAGGGGCCCACAGAGAAGCAGGGGCCTACAGAGTAGCAGGGGCCTACAGAGTAGCAGGGGCCTACAGAGTAGCAGGGGCCTACAGAGTAGCACGGGCCTACAGAGAAGCAGGGGCTGATTGATGTGGAGGGCTGCAGCGCCCGGTCCAAACACATACTGCAAACCTTCACAAAACTATTTGACAAACTAGTGCACAGCCTCTATTAACTATAAAAGACAACCTCCAAGACTCCTAATTAACAACTGTATGTAACTCCTATAATATAATGTGAGACCATGATTGCTCTACTCACCGCCAGTTGATAATTAATTTGCATCATAAATATGTCTGATCTATTCCTGGATTATTATATGAATATTTCTGATTCTAAAGCCAGGGCTTGCATTACAGGCGTGACCTCACATCACACAGCATGCGTAGCACTTCTCTCAGAGACCCTGGAGCTGGACTAGAAGGGAGGCTGGAGGAGGCTAAAGAGAGGTGTGGGGGGAGGCAAGAAAGAGTCTGAGAAGGAGGCCAGGGGAAGGCTGGTTACCTAAAGGCATGCTCTCATTTCCCCCTCTCCAGCGTTTCAGGGTGATAGCAGAAACACACACACCTCACCAGCCCCACAAACACACCTCACCAGCCAAACACACACACACACACCTCACCAGCCCCACACACACACACACACACACACACCTCACCAGCCCCACACACACACACACACACACACCTCACCAGCCCCACACACACACCTCACCAGCCAAACACACACACACACACACACCTCACCAGCCCCACACACACACACACCTCACCAGCCCCACACACACACACACACACACCTCACCAGCCCCACACACACACACACCTCACCAGCCCCACACACACACCTCACCAGCCCCACACACACACCTCACCAGCCAAACACACACACCTCACTAGCCCCACACACACACACCTCACCAGCCCCACACACACACACCTCACCAGCCCCCCCCCCACACACACACACACACACACCTCACCAGCCTCACACACACACACCTCACCCGTTTCTCTGAACAGGTCTTATCTCACCTTCAGGGGCCAAGCTGTCACCTCTCAAACCAGCCCTGTGTGACCTGCTCTCTGAGGATTTGCCTGTTCTGACCTGAACACTCCAAAACCAGCAGTAATCCGCTGTCAACACCTCTAAACTGTCCCTCCATTCAATAGTTCAGTTTGCTGAACTTCACAGAGGTACATACATATCATGTTGTGATTTGACAACCAGCTTGGCCTGAGGCGGGATGCGAGCAGCGGGACTAAAAGCAGTTTGATTGCCTTGTTTTCTGAGAGAGAGAGAGAGAGGGGTGCTGTCTTCAGAGCTGCAGCTTTCCAACCATCACCCTTCCTCTGCCCTGCCTGCTTCTCTGGCAGGTGACAGGGTGGAAGGTGCTGTAAGTACTCCTCTCAGGGGGAGGAACAGATCATTTGCTACCTCAATGGAAGCTGTCTCCTGCCTCTTGATTTTGTGTGTGTCTGTGTTTAGAGTGTCTCTGTAAATGGTCTCAGAAATGTGAGAGAAAAAAGAAAGAGATGATAGAGACAGACATGGTGAATGACACTACAGGATCACTGTGATGTATTTGATCTGCATTGATCCTCCTGCACTGCTGTCTGAGGATGGCCTGCTGTGTTCCGAAGTGTCCGACTTCCTGTTTCTTGTTGAGTGCTGTACCTTCAGACTCGCTGCTCCGACTCCGACCTGTGTCCTGTTGAGTGCCGTACCTTCAGACTCGCTGCTCCGACTCCGACCTGTGTCCTGTTCAGTCCTGTACCTTCAGACTCGCTGCTCTGACTCCGACCTGCGTCCTGTTGAGTCCTGTACCTTCAGACTCGCTGCTCTGACTCCGACCTGTGTCCTGTTGAGTCCTGTACCTTCAGACTCACTGCTCTGACTCCGACCTGTGTCCTGTTGAGTCCTGTACCTTCAGACTCGCTGCTCAGACGTGTTTCACAGCAGCATGTTTACCGAGGTAGAAACCCGCTCTACTAGGTAACCAGTTAGGGACATCTAAATGCAACCTTGAGGTGATCAAATCTAGCAGAGAACCAAAGAGCCCAAATACAGTAAGCAGGCTCGCCAGAAGGGACGGGGGGAGTGGGGGGGAGCAGCCTCCCCTTGAAGCAAACCTCAGCCTGGCGGTGTTTACCTTGGCTGGGGCAGAAGCAGATCGATGATCTGCAAAGTGGATTTGTTCTTGGCTTGTTTGCCTTGGGGTTAGGTTAGGGTTGGCAATCCTTGAGAGCAGCCTACTGATTGCTGGCCCAGATATCAACAGTTTGCAGTGATATGTGTGGCTTGAAATCCCTCACTTTGAACTGGGGGTACCTCTCTCTTTCTCTATTTCTATTTTCCTGCCTCTGTCTCTGTCTCTCTCTGTGTCTCTCTCTCTTTCGTTCTCTCTCCATTCCCTACGTATCCTGTGTTGTACCACTCAGCAGTGGAAGTCAGTCTGGCTGGTAACTCCGAACCACAGACTCCAGTATTAATACCCACACAATGAATGAAGTGGTCTCTCTCTCTTGGTCAGTATTGCATATATTTTATCCAGTTCCCTGGATATTTTGTACATTTTATTGCCTTTGTGCCTTATGCTGTTTTCCTTTGTGGTGTATTTTGTTGCACCTGCTCTTGTAACTGTTGTAAAAGGCTTCACTATTTCCTCACAGGGATCAACAATGTGCTTCTGTACTCCACTCCTCTTGTCTGTGGTTGGGTTAGGGTAAAACCCTCAACCCTCTCTCCCTCGCCGGGTAAAACCGTTGGGTTTGGGGTCACCCAGCGGCCTGTAAGGGTCTGGGTCTGGAGGAAAGAATGCCATGCTGGTTATACCCACTTAAATACCCAGGATGAAAGGATCTTTGTGAGTCCAGGCAGGTATGTTGCCAGAGTCTTGTCCTCTGTCCACTTAACCAACTCCAACACAATCCTATTCAGGTGAGGAACACCCTGGAGTCCTGTCCAGGTGAGGAACACTGGAGTCCTGTCCAGGTGAGGAACACTCTAGACTCCTGTCCAGGTGAGGAACACCCTGGAGTCCTGTCCAGGTGAGGAACACTCTGGAGTCCTGTCCAGGTGAGGAACACTCTGGAGTCCTGTCCAGGTGAGGAACACTGGAGTCCTGTCCAGGTGAGGAACACTCTGGAGTCCTGTCCAGGTGAGGAACACTCTGGAGTCCTGTCCAGGTGAGGAACACTGGAGTCCTGTCCAGGTGAGGAACACTCTAGAGTCCTGTCCAGGTGAGGAACACTGGAGTCCTGTCCAGGTGAGGAACACTGGAGTCCTGTCTAGGAGAGGAACACTCTGGAGTCCTGTCCAGGTGAGGAACACCCTGGAGTCCTGTCCAGGTGAGGAACACTGGAGTTCTGTCCAGGTGAGGAACACTCTGGAGTCCTGTCCAGGTGAGGAACACTGGAGTTCTGTCCAGGTGAGGAACACCCTGGAGTCCTGTCCAGGTGCCTCCTATGTTCCAGTTGCCCTATCAAGTGCCGGACCATTTTTTTCTCCATGTGTGGCCAGATAAAAAGTCAAACACACACACACACATACACACCCACACACATACACACACACCCATCCACACCCACACACATCCACACCCATCCACACACACACAGTTTGACATTTTAACTGCAGCATACAGGATTTACTGGGCTTGATCTCCATCAGGCTGGACTGAGAATGTCCAGGCCAGGGTGGGGACAGGGGGCGGTCAGGGGGAGCAGGGAGGGGACAGGGGGCGGTCAGGGGGAGCAGGGACGGGACAGGGGGCGGTCAGGGGAAGCAGGGTGGGGACAGGGGGCGGTCAGGGGGAGCAGGGACGGGACAGGGGGCGGTCAGGGGGAGCAGGGAGGGGACAGGGGGCGGTCAGGGGGAGCAGGGACGGGACAGGGGGCGGTCAGGGGAAGCAGGGTGGGGACAGAGGGCGGTCAGGGGGAGCAGGGACGGGACAGGGGGCGGTCAGGGGAAGCAGGGTGGGGACAGGGGGCGGTCAGGGGGAGCAGGGTGGGCACAGGGGGCGGTCAGGGGAAGCAGGGGGCGGTCAGGGAGAGCAGGGAGGGGACAGGGGGCGGTCAGGGGAAGCAGGGTGGGGACAGGGGGCGGTCAGGGGGAGCAGGGACGGGACAGGGGGCGGTCAGGGGGAGCAGGGAGGGGACAGGGGGCGGTCAGGGGGAGCAGGGACGGGACAGGGGGCGGTCAGGGGAAGCAGGGTGGGGACAGAGGGCGGTCAGGGGGAGCAGGGACGGGACAGGGGGCGGTCAGGGGAAGCAGGGTGGGGACAGGGGGCGGTCAGGGGGAGCAGGGTGGGCACAGGGGGCGGTCAGGGGAAGCAGGGGGCGGTCAGGGAGAGCAGGGAGGGGACAGGGGGCGGTCAGGGGAAGCAGGGTGGGGACAGGGGGCGGTCAGGGGAAGCAGGGTGGGGACGGGGCGGTCAGGGGAAGCAGGGTGGGGACAGGGGCGCGGTCAGGGGGAGCAGGGTGGGGACAGGGGGCGGTCAGGGGGAGCAGGGTGGGGGCGGGGGGGCGGTCAGGGGGAGCAGGGTGGGGACAGGGGGCGGTCAGGGGGAGCGAGTGGGGACAGGGGGCAGTCAGGGGGAGCAGGGTGGGGACAGGGAGGGGGAGTTTAAACCCTTCTGTCAGCACGTCCTTGCTGTTTACACTGTCCCGCACTGTTTTATGAGAAGCAGTTGACTCCCAGCCTCACCTTGCTTTCATCAGGGGTGCGGTGTGACGTAGAGGTCACCTCAGGGTCAAGTGGACTGAGGAAGTCACGCTCAACTTTTAGGGTAAAGTGAGACCTGCTCTCTGTAAGAACACGCGCCCTCTAGACCTTTTTTAACACTCTCAAATGCTCAAATGTAAATAATATATTTGATGGCCTGTGACAGATGACGAGAATCAAACTCACTTCCTCCAATAGCCTCAGTGATGAATCCACAAACACAAAGATGAATTGTCATCCTTGTTCCTGACTCGTCCACGATTGCATTAAGTAGACTCTCATGGGTGTCATCCTCTGATCCCATGTCATCAAATAACATGGTTAATACTTCAGTATGCTGGGATTGTGAACCTGAAGACCTGCTTTTGTACCAAGACCAATACTTTATCTGTGTAGGGTCTGGTGGTCAGAGGCACTGCTAGCCAAACAAAAGGAGGTCATTCTGGATGTTCCCTCTTGGAGGTCATGAGGTGAACCATGGAACCCTAGTCAAACTCAGGTCCAGCTCCCATGCCCTCTAACCCAACAACCAAAACATACTCTGGGAGTAAATACTGCACCGCTGAACAAACAGTGGCCCAGTTGTGTCGCTGTCCTCGGTCCTACTTGGGGACAGGAGGACGAGTATGAGGCCAAGGCATGTATTCCAGTCCATCTTTTCCCCTGGGCACCATGACAACTCTGAGAATCATCCCAGGATGACGACACACACGTCTGCCTGTCCTTGTGTCCCTGTGCTGCATCTGAGCAAACACACTCTCAGTATGGGTAAATAAACACACAACGCACACACACATACACCACACATGCCACACACACATACACACTAACATTTATGCATTTAGCAGACGCTTTTATCCAAAGCGACTTCCAAAAGAGAGCTTTACAAAAGTGCAGAGGTCCCTAATCATAATGAGATAGCCCCAAACATTGTGGGTAGCCAAAACATGAAACATACATTATGAAAACTAAATAAGTCCCAAAGGGAAGAACCAGAAGAGCATGTAGTTAAACAAGTTACAATTAAACAACATGAACCTCAAAGTGCAAAGATGTACCTGTGGAAAATAGCAAGCCACAAAATACATTTCACAGCGAGTACAATAGTTTTGGGGCAGTTACAAATAACCAACAGGAGCAACAAATCTCTCAAAGTGACTGGAGGAAACATCAGGTCCAGCTAATCATTCCTAAGTACCATTATACTCCTGGAACAAGTGCGTCTTGAACCTTTTCTTGAAGGTGGGGAGACAGTCAGTGTCTCTGATGGAGGTGGGGAGTTGATTCAACTATTGGGGGGCCAGACAGGAGAAGAGCTTGTGTTGGGACCGGGCGGTCTTGAGCGGTGGGACCACCAGGCGGTTGTCTGAAGAAGACCTTAGGTGGCGAGTAGGGGTGTAAGGCTGCAGTAGAGACTTGATGTAGTCGGGTACAGTCCCGTTCACCGCTCGGAAGGTCATTGCCAGGGTCTTGAATCTGATATGGGCCGTGATCGGTAGCCAGTGGAGGGAGATGAGGAGCGGGGTAACATGGGAGCGTCTGGGTAGATTGTAGACCAGGCGAGCTGCCGCGTTCTGAATCTTCTGGAGAAGGCGGGTTGGGCATGCTGGGAGACCGGCGAGCAGCGAGTTGCAGTAGTCCAACTTTGAGAGGACTTGGACTAGCCGCTGGGTGGAGTGCTCAGACAGGTATTTCCTGATCTTCCGGATGTTGTAGAGGGTGAATCTACAGGACGGGGAGACCGCAGCAATGTGGGCTGTGAGGGAGAGCTCGTCATCCATGGTTAACCCGAAGTTCCTGGTAGAGGATGAAGGGGTCACCGTTGCAGAGGGAGTCAGGTGGCTGAGCGGTTAGGGAATCGGGCTACTAAACAGAATCAGAAGGTTGCCGAATCGATTCCCGGTCGTGCCAAATTACATTGTGTCCTTGGGCAAGGCACTTCACCCTGCTTGCCTCGGGGGAATGTCCCTGTACTTAATGTAAGTCCTTCTGGATAAGAGCGTCTGCTAAATGACAATGTAAATGTAGAACCCAGGGTGATTGAGAGATCGTGGGAGATGGGAATTTTGTTCAGGAAGTAGTGGGTTTTAGCATCAGTTATGCGGGCAGAGAAGGATTTAAGGAGGGAGTGATACTTATCAAGGTCCAGATCGTCTTTGGACTTGCGCCATCTCCCCTCCCCATCCATCCACACACACACCACCCCCTCCCTGACACACAGGGGGAACACTTAAACTATTGACATCCAGTTGGCATCTCACTGAATAGCCCAAACTTGAGAGGGAGATGGGGGCTGGGGGCTAGAGGCTGGGAGCTGGAAACTGCAGGCCTAGTGGCTGGAGTCTGGGGGCTAGAGGCGTCTCCAGTCAGTCACATCACTTCCTCATGTGGTGCTCCATGGAGCATGTCAACACACTGATGAATAATGCTGCATGACAAGGCCAGAGAGGTTTAGGATGTGTGTATGTATGTGTGTGTACGCAATTTCCACATATCTCAACTGATAGTACGCTGCGGCCTGGATTGTGTATTCGGTAGTTGAGATAAATATCAACCAGCACATCCTAACTCACTTACAGATAGGACATGGGAATTATGGAGCCATTACTGCACCCCCGACCCCGTCTCTGATCAGCACTGCTGCCCTCTCCCAGTCTCCTCCTCCCACCTCATCATCCTTCCTCCTTCTCCCTCATCATCCCTCCTCCTCCTCCACACACTCTCACACACACACACTCTCACATACACAATCTCACACACACTCTCACACACTCACACACTCTCTCACAAACACACTCTTTCTAACACACAGTCGGGGAGTTGGGGAGGCAGGAGGGGAGATGGGGGAGTGGGGAGCCAGGGGCTGGTCAGGTTTCATAGCACGATGAATGGAATCAGCAGGAAGGAACACCCTGATTGATAAGGTCCACAACTACCCCTGCTACCAGCCTCCTGCAAGCTCACACCAACATATACACACTGCATACGCACATATACACACTGCTTCCCAGCAATGTTACACTGAAGCTGGAATGCTGCTGCCCAACAAGCCAGTGTGACCAGCGCCCCCAGGCTGTGTGGAGATCCTGCTGCTGCCAGTAAAGTAGCTCCAGTCTGCAGCACATTAACATCCCAGCATAAACACAGAGTAGCTTCATTTAGTCTCCCTGTAACACAAGCCTGTTTGGAATCCATTAGTTCCTCCGACAGCTGGGTGGGCAGCTCGCTTCCTCTCCGTCCGCCGCCTCATTCATTATTAATTGTAAACCATAATATTCTGTTTACATGAAGCCCACCCCTAGCCCTAACCCTAACCACCCATTACACTCTATGTGGCTCTCAGTACCAGGGCCCAGGGACTGAAGGAGGGAGAGCTCATTTGTTTAAGTCAACTCATGGAGTCCCTTTCAGCCAGCCAGCCAGTTAGCCAGCCAGCAAGTTGTCTAGCCAGAGAGGGAGAGAAAGGCTAGGGAGAGAGAGGAAGAGAAAGTCCAAGGAGAGAGGCCAGGGTGAGAGAGGCCAGGGTGAGAGAGGCCAGGGTGAGAGAGGCCAGGGAGAGAGAGGCCAGGGTGAGAGAGGCCAGGGTGAGAGAGGCCAGGGAGAGAGGCTAGGGAGAGAGAGGAAGAGAAAGTCCAGGGAGAGAGGCCAGGGAGAGAGAGGCCAGGGTGAGAGAGAATACCTCTCAACCACCCCCCCAGCAGGGGATGGGGTGTTTATCTACTGTGTGTGTTTGGTCTGTGTGCCTATGTCCATGTGGGTGACTGTGTGTGTGTGCAGCATCCAGCATGCATGATCCATTCATCCAGATGCTGGGGTGTGTCAGCGGTCTGTCAGAGCCCACACCCTCGTGCGCCTGCTCTTCATCAAGGTTAGTTTAACCCCTTAGTCTCCACCAGGGGCCATGCTGACCACATTACCGGGGCTGTCATTCAGCTCAGACGCCAAGTGCTGCAGGCTCTGAGGGCAGGAGATAAGGTGGAAGAAAGCCCAGGCCAGCAGAAAGACTCATTCATTTCCACCAGAAGGGTTGCTGCTCCATGGACTTGTGATGTACAGGAATGTGCCTAGATACTGGCATCATCACTTGGGAGCCATGTCTCCTTTCTGTTGGCTGACACATGGGAGGTAGTGACTGTGCAGGTAGAGGAGGTTAGGGTAACCCTAACCCTATCTGACCATTGATGGGATCAGAGACAGTCTGCACATTAGCAGATAACAGACCTGGCTGACAACACTGAGTTTCATTGCCCCCTCCTTGTCTCCCTGAACTCACACCCCTCCCTCATCTTGATTCTACATCGGACATGGCTGTCAAGGTAACGATGGGTTTGCCTCCAAAATATGTTTTCAACAGCCGGGGTTAGTGCTCTTGTAGGGTGTCTTGTCCCACCCTTCCTCTCTCCCCCTCTATGACACCACGGACACATGGGTAGGGTGTAAGGGTTAGGGCTAGGGGGGATGGGGCTTGGACTAGGAACTAGGCTGGGGGTAGGTGGGGTTGGGGCTAGCAAACACAGAGATGTGTCTGTGACTGGTGGTGGATGTCCTGTCATTTGCACATTTAGTCTAACCCTAACTCCTAATGCATGTGTATTTTAACTGTAGAACTGAACCAAAAATGATCAGCTCTTTGAGGGAAATTTCACTGCTGTGAGATTAGCAGGCCTCTGCCAACAGCTGTGCTAAACATAATCTCTCTCTCATTATTACTGCAGTAATGAAAACCTCAGTTATACTGGGTCTTATTTTCTATGTGTCTGCTCTTTATTCCACAGCTGTGGTACAGAAGTCCCGTTTAAAGAGAAAGAATGAGTTCTGGCATCAGTACTGCTCTGTGCTCTCTCTCTCAGGACACACATTACTATTTGATTGTGCCATTTTAAAAGCTGAGTGTAAATGCTGTGGAACGTCCTTCGGACAGTCTGAAGCATAGATGTATATAAAGGCCTTTATATATATCTAACCCTAACCCTATCTATGGTCTGAAGAGGAGAGGGATCATCTGAGTCCGGTGAACTTGACATCCTCGATGTCCCGCCCCCCGACCCTGGACCCTTAAATACTTGGTGTTGTAAGTGACCAAAACTGTGGTGTTCTCAGAGCTGTTTACACCACCCACCCCACAGTGGGCAAGGATCAGAGGAGAGGCTGGGGGGAGAATCCCACTGTTCCTCACCGGGATTTGAGGCACATCAAAGGAGGCAAGGGTCCTGTACCGAGTCCTCCTCCTGGCCGAGCGGCGCTCCGCTCTCTGATGGGGAGTCTGCAGGCCTGGGAACAGGCTCATCCTCCCAGCCCACCAGGACAGACGTGCTCAGACAGCTTTTATGAAGTGGTAGAAAGTTATCAGCTGTCTGTGAGCCGGCCTGGCTGAGTGTCGGACGGCTGATAGTGGCGTTCCTCTAGACCGTCAAGGGTGCTGCTCCCTCCTTCTCCTTCCTCCTCCCGCCTGCTCTCTCCTGCTCCCTCCTCTCTCCTGCTCCCTCCTCTCTCCTACTCTCTCCTGCTCCCTCCTCTCTCCTGCTCTCTCCTGCTCCCTTCTCTCTTCTGCTCCCGCCTGCTCCCTCCTCTCTCCTGCATATTAGCAGCTGTCTGAGGGCTCAGCGTGTGACTGAGACAGAGCAGGGCCCCGGGTACAAGAGCTGATAGACCCAGACCCCTGAGATCAAAGCAGGCCGTGCTGCCTGGTGATAACACAGGGACTCTGGGTGAACCGAGCTAACTGTCCAGAGAGGGCACTGGTCTTGTCTGTCTACCTGCCTCTAGCCCCTGTCTGGGACAGACCCTAACCCTAACAACTTTCTCTCTAACCTTCTCTGCCTTCTCTGTCTGTCTATGTCTCTCTTTCTCTCACTCTTTCTGTCTGTCGCTTTGTTTTTCTGTCTCTCTTTGTCTGTCTCTCTTTGCTTCTGTCTTTCCTTTTCTCTCTCTCTATCCATCTCTCTGTATCTCTCCTGGGGTCTCATTTATAAAGCTTGCGTACGCACAAAACGGGGCTGAAAATGTGCGTACGCCACTTTCCACGCAAAGATTGTGATTTAAAAAAAACAAACTTGACGGGAGAATGTGCGGTCCTCCACGCAAACTCTGACCCTCCCGTAGGCCTACGCACATTTTGAAAACAGTTGGAATTGGCGACGCAGATGACCGTATGTAGTCAGACTGCAGAAATTGAATGTGTGAAGAACATTACTCGTAATATTTATATATTTGGTTTTCTTCATACACGTTTTCTTTCATTAAATTTCATGATTATCATGAAGATAACATCCAGCAGTGTTATTTGCGCTTGTACTGAGTGATAATTGTTCCATAAAAACCTTGTACATTCTAACTCAAATTTTAAAAAAAAATTCAGCACTGTCTCATCATCAGATTGTCCACTACGGGAGTGCAGGAGGGGGAGATTCCCCGACTGGTGACTGCATGGAATACAGGATAACATGACATATCCTACCTTTAGATAACTGCAGAACACAGTGTATAACTAAATATATTTCTTAATACTGTGCAAATATCCTCATATGTCAAAACTGGAAATACAGTCGTTGCTCCAGTGAATAGCCACACTCTACGTCCTCGTTATCAGTCCAGACTTTAATAGACTACTGTTCATAACAAAACACTTTAGTATCTCGACTCGTGGTATCACTGGCACAGTTGACGCCACTGCAGTTTTTTAAATTGGTGATCTACCGGCCACCAAATGTTCAGAGTTTTCGGGCTCCACCAATAGGCTAACAGTGAGAAGTTGTCGTGCGCTATGATTCACCGTAAAGAACAATCGCATGCCAAGGTCATGATGAGATACTAGATTAGCATTCATGGTGCTTTGCATTGACTATTTATGGTTAAAAATGGGCGTGTTCAGGGTGGGGTACAATGCTGATTCACGTAGGCACACTTGTGGGTAATCTGTGATTTATAAAGGGAACATTGCGTACAGGTGCACATACGCACGGCTTTATAAATCTGAATTTTTGTGTGCGTACGCCATTTTAGGCTTTTGGAAAGTACACTTTTAGTAAGAATCCTATGCACAGTTTTATAAATGGGACCCCTGACCTCTTTCTTTATGTCCTCTCTGTCTGTTGTTAAACAGGATATCTGTTGTGTTTTCTTCAGTCTAAATCAATCATTGGCAGGTGGAATTCTGGCTGTGGGGTTTATTCTAGGGGAATCCATGGCTTCTTGATGGTGTGCCTTGTTTCTTCCTAGTCCAAGTTGATGGATGTATATTTATCAAAGTCCTCCCAAAACATTTTTCCCTCAATTTATCTACTTTTGTTAGCATCCTAGTGTTGGAAGCTCCAGTGTCTTGTGAACCTGTGTCGTCTTTCACCTAAATAAGTCGGACCTCAAGTGGCCATGAAACGATGAACGATGAAACGATGAAACTATGTCTGAAATAATTCATGTTGAGAGCTGAAGGGGAAGCCTGCCTTGCTAATGACCCGACTAACCTGCTTCGGAACACACGACTAACCTTCTTAGGAACACACGACTAACCTACTTAGGACACTCGACTAACCTGCTTAGGAACACATGACAATCCTGCTTAGGACACATGACTAACCTGCTTAGGACACACGACTAACCTGCTAAGGACACACGACTAACCTGCTAAGGACACACGACTAACCTGCTTAGGAACACACAACTAACCTGCTAAGGACACACGACTAACCTGCTAAGGACACACGACTAACCTGCTTAGGAACACACGACTAACCTGCTTAGGAACACACTACACGACTAACCTGCTTAGGACACATGACTAACCTGCTTAGGAACTCACGACTAACCTGCTTAGGACATACTGCTAACCTGCATAGGAACACACCACACGACTAACCTGCTTAGGAACACACGACTAACCTGCTTAGGACACACGACTAACCTGCTTAGGAACACATGACTAACCTGCTTAGGACACACAACTAACCTGCTTAGGAACACACGACTAACCTGCTTAGGAACACACGACTAACCTGCTTAGGACACACGACTAACCTGCTTAGGACACACGACTAACCTGCTTAGGACACACGACTAACCTGCTTAGGACACACAACTAACCTGCTAAGGAACACACCACCCGACTAACCTGCTTAGGAACACACGACTAACCTGCTTAGGACACACGACTAACCTGCTTAGGACACACGACTAACCTGCTTAGGACACACGACTAACCTGCTTAGGACACACGACTAACCTGCTTAGGACACACGACTAACCTGCTTAGGACACACGACTAACCTGCTTAGGAACACACGACTAACCTGCTTAGGACACACGACTAACCTGCTTAGGACACACGACTAACCTGCTTAGGACACACGACTAACCTGCTTAGGACACACAACTAACCTGCTAAGGAACACACCACCCGACTAACCTGCTTAGGAACACATGACTAACCTGCTTAGGACACACGACTAACCTGCTTAGGAACACACGACTTACCTGCTTAGGAACACACTACACGACTAACCTGCTTAGGAACACAAGACTAACCTGCTTAGGAACACACAACTAACCTGCTTAGGAACATTGGCTTCCTCCTTCTCAAAACAACAAGAGGGCTTTTGATAATTTTCCTTGAAGGGCCAATGGAAGTCTTCTGGCCAATGGAAGTCTTCTAGCCGATGTCAGTAGGAGCTGGCAGGGGGGAAGGGTCACAAGGGCTCAATGCTGTTAGCATCGACTGGCCTCTGCAGCGCGTCTATTAGGCCCTGATTTGATTTGTACCTTTTCATTTGCAGTCCCTGCTGCAGCAGCAGCTTGGCCCATTCCCTCTAACTGCTTCTGTCTCTGCCTCCGTGTCATTAGATTAGGTAGGACTCCCAGACACTTGTAGTCTGTGCTTGTCCCTCCATTTATATCAGCCTAATGTCACACAAAATTCATTACTGATCACATTAGACTCAACCCTCAGACGAGTGCGCTCTCAAACGCATGGATTGAAGCTCGGTCTGATGGAGAGACGAGGGAATTGAATGAGAAGTCACAATGGAGAGTAAGAGATCAAAATACAGAGTCTCCCTGAGAGCAGCTGTTAGAGGAATAGAGTCTCATGCTGGTACCTCATCACGAGAACGTGGTCTTTGTCTCTCTGGGGTTATAGTGCTTCAGGTTTCACGTTACAGACTCATTTGCTGTGTTTGTGTGAACCAGTTGTGTGGAGAGCAGGCACACAGCAAAATTAACTCTGGTGTTAAATTAACACTGACAAATTTGCCACGCAAACGTGGTGGTGGGCAGGCATCCAGCATCACAGCTTTACTCTGGCCCACCTTGGCCTGGCTCCTGTCTAAGTGGACTGTCTCACTGCTAATGTGAGGGTGACTGGGAGACAGGGACCTGATTAGATCCACTCACAAGCCCACAGCACACTCACACAGTCTTTAAATCACATTTCCCCTTCTCTGCTACATAATGAGACAAATTGGATTTTACTTATTTGTGCTAACCCAACACAATGAACAGAATCATGACTGGAGATCTCACGACTCTCTCTCTCTCCCTCTCCTACACACATATACTCATTATACAGCACATGGCCCTGTGATGGAGATTCACTTGTTTCACCTGTTCGTTTACTGACTAATTGGTAACACAATCAAATCCATGTCCACACAATAGAGATGAAGATGGGGATTTAATCTCTGATGATTCAGATGCTGTTAATACCTCAAGTCAAATCTGTCCATCAGTGATGCCTATCAATGATTTAATCATCACGCCTATAATGAGATGACACTCTTACACAATACCATGTTGAATGAAAATGTGTCTTCTGGGGTTTGTGATGCATATGGACCACTGAACCACGGGGAGGTTTGCAGTAATCAGGTTACTTTAGTTGACACCGTAGGTAGATTTGATAATTACTCATCCAGTGTCACATTGTGTTTTTTAATGGTTTTCTGATGGAGTAGGTTTGGTCCTCATGTAATCAGAATCAGAATTGAGTTTAAACGCCAAGTAAGTTTTAACATTGCACTACTGTACCTCGCCACCAGGCTCCTGTTTGGTCATTGACAAAGTCACTGATCTGTAAATTTGCACTACTGCACTGTACTCCATTTAGGTTAGATTAGTTTATAGGGTTGTAACAGGTTTTTTTTTTTTTTTTTTTTTTGTGTATTAGGGTTAGTATAGCGTACTATTTATTGTTATCTGTAATTTAGGAAGTTTTAGTGTTAGGGTTAGTATAGTCGTTTATTTATTGCTATCTGTATATTTAGGAAGTTCACTTATCTAAGCTCAGCATAGATGTAAATTTGTTCTGTGTACTTATATGTTATGTTATGCCAAGTGCTTGCGTTGTCTTGTCTTAAGAATTTCAGTGCCCAGTCTAACCTTGTGTTGCTCTGTGCACCTGACAAATAAAAGACTTGAACTTGAACTTGAACTAAGTGGTCACAAACAAGGAATTTACTTTGGTGGGCAGGTGCAAAAAGTGAACATTTAAACATAATGAACAAAAAGAAAATTTAGAATGTACAACAGAATAAAATTAACTACTGGCAGAGCTATACAATATAATATACAATAAAAAATACAATATAACATAAAATAAAGTTACAATATAAATAAAAAATGTTATAATATAACATTTAAATAATACTGAATATGTTAAAGTGACAGAGTGTATAAGGTAAGTGACAGTGTCAGTGTCAGTTTGGGGCCTTTTTAAAGAGGCTAGCAGCGGAAGGAAAGAAACTGTTCTTGTGGCGTGAGGTTTTGGTCCATCAGGACCGCAGCCTTCTGCCGGAGGGGAGTGGTTGAAACAGAGTGTGGCCAGGGTGGGAGGAGTCGGCCACAATCTTCTTCGCTCGCTCGCCTAACCCTAACCCCGTAACCCTTTCTGATTAAGTAGGTCCTCATGTAAGACGTCCTTGTGGATAATTTTTTAGTTGTGGATTTTGGAAGCATTCGCTCAACAGCAGATTGTATCACATCTGAAACACGTGTAACACGTGCATGCTAGCATGTTGTTGTCACCCTCCCACCCTTCCCTTTCTTCTCTGCTTCTCCCTGTCATCTATCTAGGCCAGGGCTCGACATTAACTTTTTGAGGCACTTGTCCTTTGGACAAGTACATTTATGTTTCACTTGTCCATGCACAAAAGTCACTTGTCCGGGTAAAGATTTATCATTAAAAAACAAAATTGGTGTGTTGACGTTTGCTAGCATCGGCAGCTGTGTGCCTGGCAAGCATTAGCAACATTTGTATCGGTTAAATGTACGTAGTTAAATATCAGCTAATATTCAACTGTAAAGTAGTCTATACACCTTTTAACAGGGCTGCCAACTCTCACTGGGTCTTGCAGCTGCTTGATGTACTGAAATGATTATGAAATGTTGTGTTCTACTAGCCATTTGCCTACTTGAGCAAGTCACAGTATTTCAAAGCCCTGATAGTGTAACTGAGACTGCACATTAAATAATTCCTCTTTCAAGTAATAACCCCCCGTTCAAGCGTTGAGCATTAAATTAGCTACAAGGTCTGTAGAGATCCTGGGACGAAACCACTTTTTGTGTTTTGCTCATGTAGAATTCGGTCAAATAAAATCGGTCAAATATAATCGTGAAGTAACATGGCATTTTATTTTGTTTGAGTTTTCATTTGTCCAGTGTACATTTCTTTTCCACTTGCCCTACAAAAAATATATTTGTCCTGGACAAGAGGACAAGCCTTAATGTCGGGGGATCTGCTTGAGCTGCTGCTCGGCCGTGACCCATTAGGACTCTCCACCACACCCCGAGTCCATGCCCGGACCCCAGGCCCGGCTCTGCTACCAGCTTCCTTCACCATCGGGCTTGGCTCTGCTATCAGCTCTACTTCAATAAAAGCGAGGGAGTCAGGTGGCTGAGTGGTGAGTGAGCTAGTATTCTGAAGGTTGCCAGTTCGATTCCCGGCCGTGTCAAATGACGTTGTGTCCTTGTGCAAGGCACTTCACCCTACTTGCTTCGGGGGGAATGTCCCTGAACTTCCTGTAAGTTGCTCTGGATAAGAGCGTCTGCTAAATGACTAAATGTAAATATATTCAATCTATGGTGTGATACCTGAACTCGTGAATGGAAAGTAATCTTTAACTTGATGTTGGTAGGCCCAGCTATCTGGTTATCATCCCTCCAGAGGCTGACTGGGTGATATCCCTAAATATCTGCAGCTGCAGTGTTCCATGGTTGGGTATGCCTGGTTTTCAAGCTCAGCCCTGTCTGAGCACTCTCTCCATCCTGTCATTCCTGCCATTTCTGTACATGAACGATACATCACTCTAACACAAGCGAACAGAGATGGGGTCTCTGCCAGTAGAACACTGAGGCCTCTTCTCACACATGGTGCCTGCCAACCACCTACCTGCCTGGCTGTGTCTCGTTACTACAGCTGCTGGGTTGAAGGTGCAGCGCTGAGGACATGGGCACAGGTTCCCCATGTAGGGTTGTTCAGGTCGACCATGACACACTTTCTTATGGGGGCAAACACACTAACTCACCCAAGGGAGAGAGTTTCCAGAACTGTGACTGCACTCTAAAAGAGACATTGGCCTAAAGTGATCCTCTGCGGCCATATGCTTCTCCTCTGAATGTTTCAGCACATTCTGTTTAGATACTTTTCACTGGCGTATCTGTTGACCACTTCTCACCCTCAGGGAGAATGCTTGTGTTCAGAGTGCACTCTGTTATTGGGAGAGAGGAGGAACCCTGCAGCATGCAGCTTCTAAAATAAGCAGCAGAGGTGACAGCAGTACGCTGGCGTGTGAAAATCAAAAAAAGAAAAAAGGAAAATCTCAATTAGTAGCCCTCGGCATTCACCCTTTCATTCCAGGGTCTCTCTCCTTTAGCGAGTTGAGAGCTTGAGCATAATGCTCAGCGACAGAGTGAGAGGATGAGGAGAGTAATTCCTGTATGCAGAACTGCCTCCCCCCTCTCTCACTCCCTCCCCCCTCTCACCCCATCTCCATAACCCTCCTCCGACACATCAGCCCAGCATGTCATTGTATCATTATTTGCCACTTCCCCTCTGCTCCTGGCCTGCAGGCAGGCCTGGTGAGGAGAACGGCCATCAGCTCCTCTCTGGGTGATCCTGGACACCACTCCTCTCTGGGTGATCCTGGACACCACTCCTCTCTGGGTGATCCTGGACACCGCTCCTAATGGCTTCAAGCAGATTGGAGGTTTTCAGACCGGAAAAAAGAGGGACAAGGAGTACTTGTTTGTGCCTGCCATGTGTGTGTGAGTGTGTGTTTGCCCATGTGTGTGTGAGTGTGTGTGTGTGTGCATGTATATCTCATGTCCACACACTTCTGTCATTTACACCCCTCCTCTCCACCTCCTCCCCCATCCTCCTCTCCACCTGGTTCTGCTCTGAAAGGATTCCCACACATAAAAGCCCCAGCCATTCCTATCAGCACCATGCTACACTGTGTTCTAGGCTGTCTGCCAGGGCCTGCTCTGCTCATCATGTCTTCAGGCTGGTGGAGACTGTGGGACATGGTACATTTCAGGAAGCAGATTGACAGCTGCAGTAGCTGAGGTGCTAACACCCAGATGCAGGTTGAGGGTTGATGAGAGGGAGATCTCCTCCTGCTCACATCTGAACTGGGTTCAGCAGGGTTTTCCTTAAAGGTAATTGCGCTGATGTCTCAAAAGCAATTGAGAGAAGCTCTGCTGCCTGCTTTTGTAGTAAAAAAGTGTATTTTTATGACAGCTATACTCTAAGCTATTAGGCTTATTAATGACAAGGCTAAGCTTAACCCTAAACCTCTGGTGGGTTTAGACTAGGCTGATGCCTTCCCATCCTTTTTGGTGCCTCAGTTGTGTTGTTGTCATGCACGTAAGCGAGGCCGAGTGTGTGTGTGTGGGGGGAACAGTGCATGTGTGTATCATGTGTGATGACATGGCTGTGTACAGTCTTAGAGAGATGTTCTTAACGAGCTATGGTCAGGTATGAATCGTTACAGTCAGACGTGAGCGGCAACAGCTGAAGGAGTTTGCTGGAATTACGAATAATGAATGAGAGAGGATAAGTGTGGGACCGGTGTGGGTTACGGCCTGGGCTCCATGTCCCCAGAGCAGCTCTCTCTCTGGGTAACCCAGGCTAGGGAGAGGGAACCTGGGCTAGGGACCTCTGCTGAACACTGGCACCAAACCACTGATTAAGAGGCTCTTTGTGTGCTTTGATCCATGATTCTTTGTGAGTTCAATGTATCTCCATCAACACAGTCCTTTCATTTCGTGGAGAAGTATGTTCTAAATCAGTCAGTCACCTGGTCGGCTGGTACTGAGTGTAGAGAGATGCACAACACATCCAGATGCTCTCATTCTTTCTCCCTTTCTTCCTAACTCCCTCTCTGTGTGTGTCTCTCTGTCTCTCTCTCTGTCTCTCTGTCTTTCCATCTCTCTTTCTGTCTTTTTCTCCCTCTGTTCCTGTCTCTCACTCTCTGTGTGTGTCTATCTCTTCCTCTCTCTCTCTGCTTGCCTCTCACTGAAAACCTGATTGCCCACCAGACCCTACATCCGTGGCAGAAATATATGGAGCAAGGTGCATATATGGAGCAAGGTGTGTGTGTTTGTGTATGTATGTGCTTTCATGTGCATGTTTGTTCGTATCTGGTTTTGAACAAAAGCTTTGAAGTGCAGATTAGGAAAATACAGGAATGATGTAGCTGTCATTAACCACAGACAAATGTAAATGTAGCAAGACATTTTAGATCTACATATGTAAATAAGCTTGCATAGGTATTAATGAGATACTTTGACATGGTTTATATGCTCAATGATGAACAGAAGCACTGTGATGATGTGACAGGACCCTGACAACCAACTTTCCTACGATGAGGCATCATTATTATGCTGGACAAATGTTTGTGATTAGGAATCAATCTAAGAATGTTTTGTACAGTGATAGTTTAAAGTGTTTTCATGATATGAGCTAGCTCTGCCTTTGAAGTCCAGAGTCTCTGAAAATCATTCTGTTGTTAAGCAACCAGTACGGGAGTCTTATTGTTGAGCCATAACTCCACCCATAGCTGTCTCTCTCTATCTCTCATCCTCCCTCTCTCTCTCTCTCTCCATCCCTCATCCTCCCTCTCTCGCTCCACCTCTGTGTCTCCCCTCCCTCTCTCCCTCTTGCTCTCTTTCCTCTCCCTCTGTCACTCCCTCCTTCTCTCTCTCTCCCTCTCTCCTCTCTCTCTCCCTCTCTTTCTCTCTCTCCCTCTCATTCCCTCTTTCTCCCTCCTTCTCTCTCTCCCTCTCTCTTTCTTCCTCAATCTCCTTCTCTTTCTCTGCCTCCTCTGTATCCTTCTCTCTCTCCACCTCTCATCTCCTCCCTCCCTCCCTCCCTCCCTCTTGTTTATCACTAACCCTTCAGATGTGATTTCTACTTTACAGTTTCGACCTCTGGATGACTCTTGGTGAGCCCCGGGTGACCTAACATTCTGCAGAATGTGTCCCAGGTGTGGACTGTGACTGGAGAGGTGAAAGCCCCACGCCAGCCACAGATTGATCGCCTCCTTCCTGCTCCAGCGCTTCTCTGATGTGCTTCTGGCTGGGGCTCAGACCAGGGAGGGGAGGGGGGTGTCGTGAAGCATCCCGTCTGAACAGCGGTGAGTGAGGAGAAGCAGACCCAGTTGTTGCCCTCCCCCCCCCACCCTCTCCGACCTGCCCCCCACCCTCTCCAACCTGCCCCCCACCCCCTCCAACCTGCCCCCCTACCCCTTCCAACCTGCCCCCCCCCTCTCCAACCTGCCCCCCCCACCCTCTCCAACAGACCCTCACTTCCAACCCCAGCTTCATGCAAATCTGTCAACAGCACAAAAAAATGACCGTCTGTGTCTTTTCTCCCTAAGAAGAAAACAAGCACCCAGCCTCACCTCCACCAGCATGAAAGGGGAGTGGAGGTGCGAGTAATGTCCCCTGCGCCCTCACTGCTGACCCAGACTCCCCAAACCCGTCTCATGGCTTTGATTACAAGTTATTACCCTCTGTATCTGGGGAGCCATTCGTCTTGTGTGGGACCACTGACATCACTTCCTACTCCTGGCCCTTCCTGTCATCCACAACTCTCCTCCAGCTCTCTCTGCCCTCACGCCAGCTCTCCTTCTCCTAGCTAACCTTAACTTCCACGCTGCTTCTCCTTCTCCTCCATCCACGCTGCAGGGAGAATACTCAGGGAGAGACATCAAGGAATAAAAAGGAAAATCATTCCATTGTTAAATAAAATTCAAAACATCTAACTAAGCTAACCGTAACCATCGATATTGTGCTGCTGTGATGCGGTTGAGTTGGTGGATAACAGTCTGTGTGTCGGAGGGTAAGACTGAAGACCCTCCCCACCCTGATCTCCTGACCCTGGTGTCAGCATTCCAGCAGAGCTTGTGGTGTGGGGAGAGGCTGCCCTGTCTGCTTCTTGTGTTCCTCTATAGTCCACAACACAGGAGGCTAGCCTCAGCCTCGCCCCCAGCCTGCCTCCTAAGCCTCCCACTGAGCCTCGCCCTCAGTCGCCCAACATCATAGTCAGATGACCATCCGGAACAGGGTTTGAGTTTGAGAATGCTTAATGAACGGTTTTCTACCAGAGCAGCACTTGTATCAGGTCCTGACCCAGCCACTCGTGCTGGCTGGGTACATTTGGGTAGAAGAAACATGATTTAATGGTACCATGATAGAAAAAGACAAAAACAGAGAATCATTCTCAGCTGTTCAGTGCTTTTATTTCATATCTACAAGATAGAAAGACAAAGTTGAAATCCTTATTGCAGTTACTCCAAGTGTGGATAAATAGGCAAAACAGACATAGTAATCATCATCCACACAACAAATCCTCACTACCACTTGCAGCTGTAGACAATATAAGTTGTCACGTCACCATTCCCCTGACACCAACGCTGGACATTTGAGCACAGCATACATTTTATTCCATGTTAAGTCACGTAGGCTAATTAAATACTAAGTTGTTTTAAACGAAATATGTAAGGTTCAATATGTATATTAAATTGTTTCATTCATTAGAGTAGTTTTACATCATTCTAACTTCGATGCTTTTCTCTTAAAGTCACTTAGGCCTATTACATTCAATAGTTTATAATGACACAGTGTTCTGTGTTCTGGTTTCAATAATGAGCTTCGGTCAGTAATCATAAAATATTTTAAAGTATTGTGGGTTGTTCAACTATATTCATGTATCTATGCTATTGTATGTGAAAGCATTACTTACTAATTAATTTTAATTTTTAAAAAGACAAAGAATCGATCAAATTTTTCATTTCCAAGTAAAAAAAATCCAGTCAGTTGATTAAAACTAAAGTCATCAATTCCTACATGAATAGGTTTATCGTCTGTAAACATCGTTTTAGGTTAGGGCTGCGAATAAGTAGGTAATGTTCATGAAAATAATTGTCTTCTGATATTTAAACGACTTATGAGCATGCACGTGTTCATTCGTGATGTTTCACGTCCTGAAAGTCACGCAATGGCTAACTGATCAAATGCTGAACTATAAATGAATTTTTTGCTTATGCTTTCTGAAACCGTTGCTAGACAAGGCAAGTAGGCTAATACTTTTTTTTCGACAGATTCACTTCATTCATACTTTTAAATCTTTTATGATTACTGACCGAAGCTCATAATTGAAATCCTAATTACATCAGTTTCCCCAGTTTCTAGATTTTCTCTGTTGAAAATCAACTTAGAATTAGGCCTACGTCTCATAAACGATAGGTCTAACTATGTTCATAAATACTGAGCCAATCTAATCTAATATGAAACACTATTATTTGTGTGTGTGTGTGTGTGTGTGTGTGTGTGTATGAAGAGAAGAATCAACTACGATCCTGACTATATTGAGTTACAAGCCAATATATTTATAGGCTACGATATGCATACATGTAATTGACGTCAAAGGCTATTGAGAATTAAATTACGTCGGTTTACATGAGTAGCCAATTCTTAAGTGTCAGCGAAAACCCACCTGCCGCACACACGGAACCAGTGTGCAACAAGGAACGCTTCAGTGATCAAAGCCTTGCTCAGTGTTCCTTGGGAATGACTGTCCAAATCACCTCTTGTGAACCATGCTTGCATCAAACGGTGACAAATATGAAATCACAGCGAAAACTTTAAATTCCACTTCGACAAAGGGATTTGTCTGATGTCTTTGTTGTGTGAATAAACTGGTAGAATTCCTGTTTTTATCGTGGAAAATGCAAGTAGCTTACTTTTTACGTTTTGGACTTAGGGGCCTGGTTGGCTGGTTCTCCCAAATGCCTTGTGTATCACAAAAGCTAAGCGTTGGTTATATTGGCGCCCCCAACTGTTACCTATGTGACAAGGTGCAGCCTGTCGCCCTTGAACTGTCATCTCTACCTAGACCGGCTCATGAAAACGTCAACAGCATTCAATCCGATACAATTCCTGCGTTGAGATGTCGCAAATAGCCATATTTGCAACATGCATGGGGCCTATGCTATTACAAACATGTCTTGTAGCTACTGTGTTAGGTATATTAGTTATATAAGAATCCGATCCAAGGCCACCTTATTATAAGTTGATGGACAATGGAAACATTAAGTATATAACATTAAATGTGTGTTTGTCGTTGTCATGAATAATATCTCTGTTTTTCATCAGTCATTCATGATTTACGTTGGAAGAGGGATGACACCGTAAGTCAGCAAGATGTCACAGCCAATTGTGATCAAACAGTAAGTAACTCTCTATGATCAAATAGTAAGTCACCTAATAAACAATGAATGAATAAAACCAGAAACGTAATGACGGTGGAAAGACCCACTGAAGTCAGTGGATAAGAGGGGAGACGGGACTGTGTTGGACCTTCGTACCGTCAGCTCTGTGCTCTATGACGGGGAATTATGAGGGGCTGTGACAGGTCTTAAACGGTCTGGCGCCGGGAACTCCAGTCAGGATAAATATAGCCAGCGAGCAGTTGCAAAGAGAGATGTTAGAGCAAGGATAGAAAGTTGCAAAGGAAATGTGGAACATATTCAAAGACATGGACTAAATTCGACTGTAGGAAACGGACAAAACGTGCTGCCTAAAAGCATATTTTAACATTTGTTATTGCAGGAAATAGATGGCTGTATTCTAGTATAACTTTTCCATTGTCGTCTATTTTTAGAACTCTATAGCAAACAATTATTTCCTGGCATATTCTAGTTTATTTTATGTCCACCCCATTCTACCTGACAATAACATAAGACTTATTAGTATAAATGTGAATGTACCCTACCCAAGCGTACTTCAGTTCTACATTAGTAAGCTCCTGGTTTCCTGTCTACATATTTGGATTGTGACTTTGTCTCGTGTATAAAATCTCAAAGGTTTTTGTGTGTTTTTAATACCTTTATAGAATCTGTGGGGCCTCATGGTAGAACTACCATTGCCGAAACATGTCTTGCCTACTGCAGCAAAGTATAAATTCCACTTAAACTTAGTCATTGAAATTGTTAATGCTTTTGTCATAGACTTTTACTGTAAAGTGGTAGGCTACTATTTCACGTAGTGGCCATGCAAGCACGTGGGTCTTATGAGAAAAGGCGAGAACTTTATCCTAGCACTGCAAATCATTAGATAGCTTAATATCCGTACTTTATTAGCCATAGCATCATAAAAAAAATAGATAGACATAACTTGTAGTCCACATGCCTTTCTCGATATGTATTTGGAGGAATTATGACATTCTACAATTGCGAATCTCTTTGAACAAAACGCTATTAATCAATTAGATTAAAAAACGCCGTTAAAAGGGTCATGGAAACCGAGCCTAAACTCTCATTCACTAAATCTAATGGCTTTCGAGTAGCTAAATATTTATGAGCGTTATGCGTTACAACTCTTAAAGCAAAGCTGCGGAAATAACAAAGGTCATAACATAAAGTGGCTCTCTGTGGCTAAGGAACAAATATTGTCAACTAATGTTTAATGTTTAATTGTACACAGGATACATTACTAACAGGTGTATACAGGTATTGAAACATGTTTTTACTATTTTCACTCCCTTTTCCTAAATGCTTGATTCGTCCTACAATTTCTTTTACTGAAAACACAATTAGCCTACTGATATAGCTACAGATAATCTCTGACACTATGAATATCTTGCAAACAGTCACGCAGGGCACTCAGTAAGGTGGCTATAGGTTAAAGACGATAGCTTAATTAACTCATAGTTACCATAAATATCAATAACACTTTGAGTTAGCATAACAATGATTAAAGTGTAGAATACGCAGTGAAAAAACATCCAGTTCAGGTCCACATTGATCGTTGAAAGTCTCACCCTCATGTGCAGGTATATTCAGCTGAATTTTGGATGAGTTTTAGACTGGAGATTGAGGCTTGTGTCTCTGAGGACGAACTGTTTAGACGTCGGCACACACCGTGCTGGAGAAACGGCATCGCTTCATGTACATCCAAGCATTGGACTAAATAGCCTATAAACATTTCTTAAATAACCTTCGAGGAAATGATACGTTACATGTGCATAACCCAAAGCTTACAGTTCTGATGATGATGTTTACCCAGAAGAGGATGGACTGGAGCTGTTTGAAGATCTGGGACTAAATATGAAGTGACAGGAGAAGTGTCTTATTGTGGGACTCCAGCCGACTGGCGCCAGGCGCTCCTTCACAGATGTGGAGCCTCTTAATCAAGGATCTGCACCCGGACTTCTTAAAGTTGTACGTCTGGGTATTTAGATATTGGCCACGTTAAACGTCTACAAAACGAAATATGTTCAGTTTGAAAGGTGCAACTTTTTCTCCTCGGAATAACGCGGACGTGTCCAGCATCTCCGTGGCGCTGCGATTCTTACAGTCAACGGTGATCCTCGGACTCTTCCCGCTTATCATACCCCTCCAGAACTTGACACCGGCTAGCCATATGTTTTGAGTAGTCTGTTTATTTCCTATAAGTTAACTTCTGTAACCAATTGTTCAATTGCCACCTCTGGCTATAGGTTAAGTCATTGCTCGAAGCATTGCCGTCTCAGCTTCATGTTTACTCCGTGGACTGCATGTTTGTCTTTGTGCTGCCGTAGAAGATTTACATGATTTTATCGATAATTTCAAGCATTCTAACTAGTGCAATCAATTTTAAGTCAATCGTTGCATTCAATTGTCAGTTGATTAAGGGGTTAAATGTAGGCTGCGTAGGCTATTGTGTATCCTACATGAGGAATCGCATAGATTAATTTTAGCTAAACTAAAGGAATTACAAACTTTCACCGACACAATCTACTTTTTCATGACGTATTAATATTTTTACTGAGAGACAAGGAAAATGCTATAGGCCTTCACCGTTCTGAAACGATTAATGTGTTTTGATAATGCAAAAAACATTGAAAGCTATAATTCATACCTAATATGTGAAAAACATTTGTTTTTAACTAATTGCAACGAATTAAAGTTAAACGTTGCGTGGTGTTTAAAGTAGGTTTCATGAGTGAACTGACAGTCCATTGTCCGGTAAACCAACAAACAGAGAAATGTGAGCAAACCTTTCTGGCTCACTCCTCGCTAGGCACCCGGGACAGCCAGTCCAAAAGCTGCTCTCGGTGGAAGGGGGTGGGATTTCAAGATCTTTACTCTGTCATTGGTTAATTTTTTATTCTGTTGACATGTTTTCTTGCTGCTAATGCTTCCGACACCTCCAGCCCCCTTACCGATCTTGGTCGGAGCTGTCAAAACCACGCCTATAGAGCTCTACAATTGGTCCGGAAAGCGTAAAATCGTCAATCAAGGGGGCTTGGTTCATTAGTGTATGGAGCCGGGGAGGAGGGACATGTTAGGCAGTCACAGTTCCACGGTGATCAGGACGGGACGTCTATGTACTGGTGCAGTTTTTGAGTTGGAACACTGATTATATTTACATGAAACTATGTTGGTGTGGGTATAGGGAGTCCAGCCTTGCTGTCGAAGTGTGGCTTCCGTCTCTGACGGATATCATAACGGTGCAGCGTGGGGACATCAGAAGTGGCATTCCCTTCCTTGCACTGGTGGAAGCGTCTGGGACGCTTTGGCTCTTTGCAACGCGCAGACCAACAATTTCAACTCTTTAGTTCTAATTCTGATTGGAAGTCTGGATACAAACCGATACATCTGCTGTGGGCCCTAGCGTGTAATAATTTCATATTGATTTTTGGATGCACCGATGAGAGATCCAGTTTACACAGGGACTGCCATGGCGTATCACCCTTTCCACGCTCACCGGCCGGCCGACTTTCCAATGTCAGCCTTTCTCGCAGCCGCCCAGCCGTCATTTTTCCCTGCCCTGGCGCTGCCTCCCGGCGCGCTCACCAAGCCACTCTCGGACCATGGTCTCAGTGGAGCTGCGGAGGCAGGGCTGCACGCGGCGCTGGGGCATCACCACCAGTCGGCTCATCTCCGCTCCCTGAAGAGTATGGAGCCTGAGGAAGAGGTGGAGGATGACCCAAAAGTCACTCTCGAGGCCAAGGATTTATGGGACCAATTTCACAAAATAGGAACCGAAATGGTTATTACAAAATCAGGAAGGTAGGCTAAATACTGTTTATGGTGATTTGAAATATAATTGAAATATTATTATGATAGAGTTGTGGACGGAAATAATTGTGTAATTAGTTTGTAATGTTTTGGTCCACAAAATATAACCAATAATCGGCAAATGACGGAGATACATAATGGCCGTCAAATAACAGTGGTTGTAGTGTCATAGATCAAGATTTACGCGATCGTGTTTTCTAAAATGACAGAGACCAAAACAAGGAGAAAAACTATTGTTTCCGACAAAGCTTGCCGTGGGCCTTTACAAACACAATCGACCTGTGGCTGTGGAAAATAAAGTTATATCATTTGGGGTTTTGAACTCTGTAGCTTAGGCCTGTAACAAAAGATAGGTTATTTTTGTTCGCTAACATGGTTGAGCGCAAGAAAAATACAGAGGAGGCACCAATAGCATACTATAGCCTAGCTGGTTAGCCTATTTTGTTATTCTGGAAGAAAGCTTAGCTAGGATTTTTGTCCACATCAAATGCATCAGACGGGTTAGACAGAAGGAAGATACAGTAACTGCAGAGTAAGTGCCAGTCTGCACAGGCTTATAGGATTTGAGCCAGCCTATGTACGTAAAA
Organism: Hypomesus transpacificus; assembly: GCF_021917145.1. Taxonomy (NCBI): domain Eukaryota; kingdom Metazoa; phylum Chordata; class Actinopteri; order Osmeriformes; family Osmeridae; genus Hypomesus; species Hypomesus transpacificus. Next base: position 911,130 of record NC_061064.1, read on the forward strand.
GCGAAATATAACATCATACAAGGATTGTATTTCTTATTTTCAGGAGGATGTTCCCGCCATTCAAAGTACGTGTGAATGGGCTCGATAAGAAAGCCAAGTATATTCTTCTAATGGATATAGTGGCCGCAGACGACTGCCGATACAAGTTCCATAACTCGCGTTGGATGGTAGCTGGAAAAGCCGACCCAGAGATGCCGAAGCGAATGTACATCCACCCAGACAGCCCTGCCACCGGGGAGCAGTGGATGGCCAAGCCCGTTGCTTTCCATAAACTCAAGTTGACGAATAATATATCAGACAAACATGGATTTGTAAGTAGGCATAATTGTCAATTTGATATAATCATATGAATTCTGTATGATTAGTCTAGAAAAAGTTACGCCATTTGTTGGCATTTTGTTTGCGTCTTCATAAGAAAATAATTCAAGAATTTGTAATAGGCTACTTATCGATAAAGGCTTTTATCTTGCCAATAACCCAAACACTTAAGTCTTTATGGACTATCCTTTATGCAATTACAGGGCCATAGCCTATTTATTGTTGCTCAATAATTGCTTAAAAAATAATCACCATTTAGGGAGATGCTTTATTGCAATATGCATGACCTTATTTGAGGTATGGGCCTTATGTCTAGTTAAAACATAATTTTGTGTAGTTTTGCCTAGCCCACTTGATGGATGTGTAATTTGCAGCCTAGACAACCAATACTTGGCATCAGTGAAACTGCATTATGTCGTAGGCCTAACGAGAAAAGTGCAAAGTTGCTGGTAGCTTACACAATTAGTCTATGTTCTGCATATAATTTAGTTCGTTTTTTCTCCCATTGAATGTTGAAATACGTCCGTGTAAATACGTGTACTCCAAAATATATAGTCCTATAGAGGGCCTACAGCTGACATAGCCTATAGGCCTATAGAGGGCTTATAGCTGACCTATAGTCCTATAGAGCCTAGTTGGTATCATAGCAGTGCCACTCATGCATATGTCTCCTAATAAAAAGTCTACGATTTACCGTAATTTATTGCCATTTGGAGAAACGTCATCTGTTATCATCCTTGGCATCCATAAAAATATGTTATCTGAGCAACTGTCTCTCTCTGCTTCCAGACTATATTGAATTCGATGCACAAATACCAGCCTCGGTTTCACATAGTGAGAGCCAACGACATCCTCAAGCTACCGTACAGTACTTTCCGAACATACGTTTTCCCAGAGACCGATTTCATCGCAGTCACTGCTTATCAAAACGACAAGGTGAGCCTTTTTCTGGGGAAGAAATATTCTATATTTCATATCTCCTCGTCATATCATTTGTGTGTGTGTGAAAGGTTGAAATAGTACAATTAAATAGTAGGCTAAAAACACACGTAATTTGGTTAATGTTTATTTAATTAAACGGCCCTCGTAAGCATTCCATCGCTGGTGAGGTTACTTGGGGTAACCTAGCCTACTTGTTTTCTGATGGGCGTATGGTCTCATTACATATATGGTTATGCCCCCTACTACGGGGTCAGAAGCGATGAGACAGAGATCAGCGCTGGTCAAATGCATGCAAGCAATTTATACAAATGAGAACAGTTAAAGAAAGGTGAACGTGATGTATAGCCCAACCCAAAACGTATTTCTAGAAATAATTGTACGACATAAAGGGAGCTATTCAGGTGTTTTAGGCTATTAAACTATCAAGAATAATCTGGGTTTAGTTGTGTCATCAACACAACCTGACTTACTTTTTGGTAAAAATCCAAGTAACTTTTTGAACCCACTGTTTGTCTTTGATACCCTACTTTCGTTGGTGCAAATTTACCGGATCAGTTTTTGATAGGCCTAACAGGTAGGGTCCGATCCTAAATATTGCGTGGGTCTGGGTTAGGGTTATCTAAACGTGCTGTTATGTGGTATTTTCTTGTAGCCTGATCCAATTGAGTGCTATATTTTATTGTTTACGTTTTCTTTGACCAATTATTTTCTCTGATCCAGATAACTCAACTAAAAATCGATAACAATCCATTTGCCAAAGGATTCAGAGACACAGGAAATGGAAGAAGAGAAAAGAGGTAGGCCTAGATAAATTGTGTCTAATATAGGCCATTCGAGGTATAGTGTCATAATTCATCAATGCACAGGCGTAGAAAGTGCCAACATAGGCTATTCAAATAAATAGGCTAGGCCTACATGGTTTTTAGTTGTTAGATTTTTGTCTCAGTCGTGTAGCCTATTAGACGAAAACAATTTATAGAGCGTATAGGCTTAGATGTTTTATTCGAATAATGTGATATATCGAAATACAGATGCATTAACTAATTTCAGTCCGGTCTGCAGGAAGCAGTTAACACTTCCATCGCTACGAATGTATGAAGACCAGAGCAAAGCGGACGGCGACTGCGCCGACTCAGATGACTCTTCCTGTGAACAAACTGGAAGGGAATCCATCCACTCTCCCCTCGGACCCGGGAGCAGTCCACAAGGGTTCAACCAACCTAGTCGAGGTAGGCCCACGGCAGAGTGTTATCCGCATCATGGAACATTGATTCTACGTGTTTGTTTTTATTATAGACCAAGAAAATAAAATCACATTAATTAAAGATAAGCATGTATTTTAGGATAATGGAACGTAATTAGGCTAATGTGTCAACGAGCGTTTGATAAATACGATGATGGGATTTAGTTGTCCAAATATGCACCATGTCAGCCCTTGCTTTGGTCGCATGCGCCACCTACTGACGGCTGGTTGACGCTATGGGCATGCACTGGCCTTAAGAACTTCAACACCATGTTTTTGCAGCGACGATCCAAATCCGTGTAGTTTATGCGTCTTAATTTGAGCAGAACTGCCCTATTGCGGTTTTGAATATCTTATTTTTGCCTACTTCAACCGATTCGAATTTCAGTCAACAGAAATGAATTTGCATGCAAATGATGAGAGGAGCCTATGTATAGTGGCTAGTGTGGCTGTATATCCACTGATAGTCCACGTAAAAGATTTGACAATCTTACCAACGTCAATCAAGGGGGAGTAGAAATGACTCTAAACGCCAAAATAGCTCAGCCATCACTGGGATTATGTTGGCTTTCATGAAGTACAGCCTCACACACAAAGCCTTGAAATAAATAATTTGGTACTTAAAATATCGTTATTTATTTCCAGATGAGAAGACTACCGACAGTGACCAGGAGATCGACCCACAAGAGGAGCGCTCTACTGGAGCCAGCAGCCCCCCAGCTGAGCGCTCCTCCCCTGCCAGCCCCAGAGGCAGGAGGATGGAGGGTCATGATGCAAGGAAAGAGAGTGACTCTGTGTTTAGTATTCGAAATCTTGAAAAGGACAAGTTGGACAGTAAACATCGCAAAGAGCAGGAATTTACCAAGAAGGACACGGATGCTGGCTTAGGTGGGGTTAAGGAGGGCTTTTCTCCTTTAATGGTTCAAACGGACAGCCCATCACATTTCAGCGCCAGTCACCTGCAAAGCCTTGCCCTGTCTGGCTTGCACAATCAGCAGTTTTTCAACCCACTTAATACCGGCCAACCGCTGTTCTTCCACCCCGGGCAGTTTGCAATGGCTCCTGGAGCATTCTCCACCATGGGTATGGGGCATCTGCTTGCCTCTGTGTCCGGGGCCAGTGGCCTGGAGAACGGCCTGTCCTCTCAAGGCTCTCCTAATCATTTCCCATTTCACTTGTCGCCGCATATGTTGGCCTCTCAGGTAATTATACAACACAGCATTCAAACAGCCTCAAGCACTTCCCATTTGTCAATCATTAGTTTTGAGTGAATGTGAATGTTTACATTTCCTTCAGGGTCATTAAAGTGAATTCAATTGAATTGTGAACGAAAACGTTTTATTCCTGCACAGGGAATTTCGATGCCCCCTTTTGGAGGACTGTTCCCATACCCCTACACCTACATGGCAGCAGCAGCAGCTGCAGCCTCAGGTTTCCCTGCCTGCTCTGCCTCCACACTGGGGAGGAGTGCCTTCCTTAGCTCTCGCCCTCGGCTCCGCTTCAACCCTTACCACATCCCCACGTCTCTGCACCCCGGCTCCAACCTGCTCTCCACTGGCCTGCCGGGGGGCGTCCCTGCAGGGGCCGAGGTGTCCAAGTCCAGCAGCCCAGAGACCAGCCCGGTATTGGAGCACCGTGGCATCAAAGCTGCTTCCAACCAGAGGACGACATCGCCCAAAACATCTGTGAAGGATTCCATCAACGAGCTGCAGAACATCCAGAGGCTTGTGAGAGGACTTGAAAAAACACAAACCGTGTTAGACGCTAACCCTACAATAGATTCCCCAAAGTGACAAAAAAACTATATTCAAACTGTGACATGGCTGCAGCATATTCACCAGTTACCGACGGGAACACGGTGCTGGTAACTTCTGTGAGCTTACAAAGACCACATGACATCTTGGAATGTTGAGCCAAGAAGACACTGTGGTTATGGGACTTATCTGTAGCCTACTTAGAAAGAGTTAAATCCACAATATAGAACATTTAATCAGATTTCTAAAAGGGATTGAAAGAACCCTAACTCTGGTTGGACTCCTAATCTGTTCTCCTTGGATTGAAGTTGTTGGTCTAATTGAATTATTTATGTTACAATGAAAAGTAATTTTGTATATAGGGCCTATACTGTAAACGAATTGAATGAGAATAGAATACGTAATTAGTTATTTATTTAAACATGTACATTGGTGTGTATATATTACTTAGATTTTTTGCATTTTAATTTCCATTTTACATGGAAATATTGTACATGGATACCATTTAGAGCTTTTTGAAAAGTTTGTTTCAAAAGTTTGTGACGCTTCACTGTTTATCCTGCCAGTGAGATATGAAGGAATGCGTGCCACAGCAGAGCACCGTGTATTTGGCAGAGAAAACTCAGGTTTATTTTTCACCAGCACTAAATACTATAGCCTACCTCGTTAGTGGAAACGAATTGGCATCTTTTGTGCTGGTTTATTCGGGTAAATTAATATGCTTTTGTTGTGATTATCACACTTTCAATAAAAAAGAATGTGTCGATCAGATTTCAGTCTTAGTTTTTTATTGGTAACAACTCTGCTTTGTTAACTCTATACATTATATTTCATTAGATATTTTAAAGATGTAGCCTAATTAAATCTAAATTCTATCTGGACTGTAAAAGCAGGTATTGCAGAAGCAATATTTGGATTATTTTAAACATTTGTCTTGTAACCGCGGACAATCTATGAATCCATATACTTGCTTGTGATCCTGACACTTGTGGATACATTAAAGCTTTAAACTAATATTTCATGTGATTTAAAAAGCAACAATATTATCAGTGGCAGCTAAGGCTTAGACTAGCCGCATTTAATGTACATTTGTCAATAAGGATTCACGTTGCAAACGCACAGCACAATTACATGCAACTTCAGATTCGTGCTTTTAAAGTTTCTTTTTTTCTTTGGTCTACGTTGTCATTAAACATGTTAATGCTTTAATAAAATGATTTCCCTGAACTAACCAGCAACACAACTACAGTCAGTCAACAATGATTGATTGGTTTTGGAATGAAGGCCAACATTAATCAAAGTATTGCTAACGAGTTACATGTACTTTAAATTAAGGAAATTATTGCCTAAGTGAGTCTAAACACCGTCTTTAATCAAAGTATACATGTTCACCTGCTCCGAAAAGGCTACTTGCCGCCCGTGTAGCCGAAGCTTTAAGCCATGAATGTCGTTTAACTTGCTCAGAAACCGTATACATTAATCACGACTTTAGTGTGTTTCATGTAGCCTAATCTATATAATTTCGATTTGGTTTGGTTTCCCGTAATCATCGGTCAATAATTCCATGCCGTCATTATGGTAAGTTAAAATTAAAGTTTATTAAGTTAGAATTAAAACGATTTTATTCTTCAAATTTCAATAAGTTTTAAGCACTGTACCAATACGTGCGCCAAACCATTATTTGATCACCCTGAATTAATTTGATTTGTAATGACAATAATGTGGGAAACGATAATGCTAGTGTGTGTGTGAGATAGAAAGTTGATCAAAATGTCACCATTTAGTGAAGGGGTTAAGCGACGCGGCAGGATTTCATGCAGGGACAGGGGCTTGGGAAGCTGAGCGAGTTCGCAGCAGACAGTCTTTTGTCCCAGAACCGGCGCCTGTCGCCTGCCTGCCGGCCTTGCAGCCTCTACACACCCGTGTACAAAGGCTTACCAGGCTCTCCAGTGCCTCAGCTCCTAATTAGTGAGCACTGACGTTCTTGTTCTTTTCTTTCTTCAACGATTATCACAAAACTCATAGTTAGAGACCATTGTTGGCCTACATTCAGTTTTGCCCGCAATTAACAGAGAATCTCTCTTTCCGACCTCCAAATCATCAGGGAGTGAACATTTGGCCTTTGCGTATAGGCTATTAGTCAATGACCGATAAACGATGAACAACTCGTTCACGTAGCCTACTGAATAAGAATAGACTATTAAATACCATGGCCAATAAATCTGATTGCTGCCTCATAGATCAAGTTGTACAAACATTTGGAAATGTTTGTACTGTTTGATGTAATTTCATGTCGAATAGTTCAACGGGCCATCTGCTCCTGGGACAATGGTGTTTCTTCGAGGCCGAAGATCTTCTGCTCCACAGCACACAGGAAACAGTAGGCCTATTTAACCAGACGTACGTTTGTTGTTTGTGTTTTGAAACTTGAAACAGTTATGGGACCAACGTTTAATGAAACCCAAGGAGAATCTTAGCACACAGTATCTTTAGAGTGTCTGCCCGTCATCCTGGGGCTGACATTTCACTATGAGGCAAAACAACTGACTACCTCTTCAGATCCATAATAATCAAAATGATAAGGAACATGATCATAAACAGGGTAAAGTATTGATTATGTTATAATACATTGTGGACTAAATAAACCATTGAACTCATGTTACATGCAGTTATTTCACAATATTTAGTTCACAACAGTTATGCAGGTGTGTATGTGTTGAACATGCTCATGTTGGATGCAGCAGAGTAGCTGGTGTGGTGCTGCAGCCTGTGTTTGTTCCTGAGGGAAGGACTGACCCGAGACTGCTAGCTGGAGCTGCTGTGTTTAGGTGAAAACAGACATCACACACTCGCACAAACACTCACACACATGCACACACACTCACACACACACACACTACATCACTGCAGATCAACTGCATGTTCAAATCTCCTCGGATGTTGCTTGGTGAAAGGTGTATGCTAACTGAATACGTTCATATTTTTAACATGCAGAAGGAAATGGATCCAGTGCACCCTGGTGTCTAATCCAACACACTGCCCCCTTCTGGAAACAAAACGAAATGCAGATTAAAACCACAGTGTGTGTTATCAAGAGACAAGACATGAGTAAACCTTCATCTGCTATTCAGAAACATTAAAACGTCTGTTGGGTTCAGTTGGTGGATCCCCAATCTAGACCTGCTGAAACAGGAACAGATACTTGATCTGTAACCTTTGAGTTTTAGTCTTTTATGTTCCTGAATGTAAATATAGAGCCGACAAGTGCAAATTGTGACATTTATATGAAACCCATGAATTCCTCGTGATCTGAGATCATTTGTGTCTTCGCTACAGCAAACAGGATGTATAACATGGATTGTCATTGACCATTAATTGCTGAATTTAATTTGTCAGGCATGTTTGCAGGTAAACAGGACATTGATGACAGATGAAGCTTCTTAATATCTAACAATATGAATGAAGCGCATCTTAGCTACACTTGACCCCCAGGTCCTAATGCCCATCTGTCACTCTCCAGGAGCTCGGAGCTGGGATAGGGTTAGGGTTAGCTCTGAGCTGGCATCCTCTGAGACAGCGAGAGCCTCAACTTCCTAACCCTAACCGTCTCCCTGCCGTCTTTGAGAGCCGAGCTGTGCTACCCGTTGCCAGGGCCCGTTGCCAGGGCCCGTTGCCAGGGCCCGTTGCCAGGGCCACGTTGCCGGGCCCAGCTCTGCAGTTCCTCAGTGTCACCTTGGTGAAGTGCATGATCAAAAGCAAAGCTAAGGTCACAGGCAGCCTCCTCCCGTCTCTGTAATCATTCCCTCGATGAACCACAGCACAGACACGCACACACACAAACACACACACCCCATGTTCCGTGGCTCCTTAATAGACATGTGTTCTCCATAAGGCAGAAAGCCTGACTCACTACAGCCTGCCAGGGAACCTTGTGCTGGGTTGCGTGACTGTGAGAGAGGGCCTTGCGTGTGTGACTATGAGAGAGGGCCTTGTAGTGGACGGAGGCAGCCTGTGGAGAGAGGGGAGAGAGACACCAGCGTGTTGAGAGAGGAGCAGAGGAGTAAGATGCACCAGCATTTGGAGAGAGGAGCAGAGAGGAGCGAGAGACACCAGCGTATGGAGAGAGGCACTGGGTTGCTGCTGGGGGGGGGGGGGGGAGGGGCAGCCACGCCTCTGAGGCCCACTGTGCTTAGGTAAACACTAAAGTCACAATCACAACCACATCACATCTATCATAAACCTAAAAGGACAATACACATCCAGTAACACAATCTGAATGCGATCTGCATATTTTCTTATAATGTATTTTTGACATGTCCATGCTTTAAGGAATTCAGACAGTTGAAGGTTGAAGGTAGACAGGAAGGCAGGAAATGAGAGAGGGGAAGAGATGCAGCAAAGAGCCTGGACCGGATTCAAAACCCAGGCCACTGCAGCAAGGCCTTAGTCTGACCCAGGCCACTGCAGCAAGGCCTTAGTCTGTCTGGCCATCAACCCACTGACCCAGCTGACCCTGGTCCTGGTCCTGGCCCCTTGGTGCCAGAGCCCTTGGTGCCAGAGCCCTTGGTGCCAGAGCCCTTGGTGCCAGGGCCCTTGGTGCCAGAGCCCTTGGTGCCAGAGCCCTTGGTGCCAGAGCCCTTGGTGCCAGAGCCGGTGCCGGTGCCAGGGCCAGGGCATGTTATGTACCTCACGTTTCAGTTGTGGACTCACTAAGACTGAGGCAGGAGCCTAGCTTACAGACGCCCTGGAATTCCCGTCCAAAGCCATCTCGTCAGCGGTGAGCTCATCAGGTCAGTAGCTCCCCCCGGCAGGCTTGACTGTCAACCTCACTGCTGTCTGAGAGATGATGAGGGTGAGTAATGAGGGCAGAAGGGCAGTTTGGCTCCACAGCCACCCCACCCTGTCTGCCCCGGCTGGCCAGCAGAGGCTCCACGGGGTCACCTGATCTGGAGCGCTCCTCTGAACCACTATCCTGTCAGTCAATCAGCCACCACACTTCAGAGGGTTTTCCTTTTACCTCAGTGATGTTTAGTAGGCCGGGATGCACGTCCAGATCAGCAAGCCCCCTGAGTGAGCCTAATGTAGCAGAGCAGAGGGAGAGCACAGGGTCCTCACAGCTCACTGCTCTGATGGGATTTGGCCTGTTCTTGCCCTCCACCAGCATAAACATCATGAGAACGTTATTCTCAATCTTCAAGCACTACATCCCCCCCTGTGAGCTGTTACCTGCATTTGGCCCCCCTGCCTCGGTTGCTCCCCTGCTCCTCTGGTTGGATGTTCATCCCATATGGCAGGGTGAAAAGGGGACCAGATGCGGGCCAACAGTTCAGCTCACTTGTGGTCCACACCACAGAATATTCCACCCTTCAGAGAACATCATGGATGACGCTGGCTGAATGATATTTGACAATGTAGCATTATATAGTCTCTAATTAGAGATCAGAGCAGTGTCTGGATCCAGCATCACATGGCAGAATGCAGTGTCAGAGTGAATACATACCACGCCTGCAGCAAAGGCATTAACAAGAAGGGTAAGGTTTCCATGGGTCAGGGATGTTTCCTCTTTGATGAATGTAAAGGAATAATATAAATCCCATTCTCTTCTCTCAGCAGCCCCTATTAAAGTCAGTCATGGAGTCATTGTGTGTGCTGGAGCCAACGCCATGCTGTGCTTAATTATGTGTGTGTGCGTATACGTGTGTATGTACATGTGTGTGTGCATGTGTGTGAACATGTGTGTTCTCTGATGAACCAGTACCAAGATATGAAGAGCGGTATGTATATTCATCACAGCAGCCCGTCTGATCTTCAACCTACCCAGACTCCATACTACCCCGCTCTTCATCTCCCTCCACTGGCTTCCCATCATGACCCGTATCAGATTCAAGACCCTGGTACTGACCTTCCGAGCGGTGAACGGGACTGCACCCGACTACATCAAGTCTCTCCTGCAGCCTTACACCCCCACCACGGTCTTCTTCTGACAACCGCCTGGTGGTCCCACCGCTCAAGAGAGCCCGGTCCCAACACAAGGTCTTCTCCTGTCTGGCCCGCCCATGGTGGAATCACCTCTCCACCTCCATTAGATACACTGACTGTCTCCCCATGCTCCCAAATGCTAAAGACGCACTTGTTCCGGGAGTACAACTGTATTTAAGAAAGATTTGTTGAATCACATGTTAGTTTATTTACTCCTGGAACACAACGACACCTATTGAGGGATTTGTTGCTTTGTTTTTGGGGCTATCTCGTTTATGATCACTGATCTATGCACCTTTTGCTCTTTCTTGTAAGTTGCTTTGGATAAAAGCGTCTGCTAAATGACCATGATGTAAATATATGTACTTCTATACTATATACTGATACTTATCATACATGTGTGATTTTTTTTTATTACATTGAGTCTGGCCTTTTTCACACCTTCTATCAACAACTGTAGCAGATCAAAGTGACCTTTGTGTACGATTTCCCATTTAAAAATATAACAACAACATTTGATCATGTTTGACTGTGTCCCCTCCAGCAGGTCACCTGAAGAGCAGGTGTCACCTCCGGCTGTGTGACAAGCACGTCCCTCAGGCTCCAACCCGGCAGGTGATGGAGCTCACGATGGGAGAGATGACTGCTGACAGGATAACCAGAGAAAAGCCACTTCAAATCCCCCATGGAGGCAGTCATCTGGCCACACACACAGCTCATGCAGGTTGGGTGTTTACACAGGGGAACACGGCCTAGCAGGGGAACACGGCCTAGCAGGGGAACACGCCCTGGCAGGGGAACACGGCCTAGCAGGGGAACACGGCCTGGCAGGGGAACACGGCCTAGCAGGGGAACACGGCCTAGCAGGGGAACACGGCCTGGCAGGGGAACACGGCCTGGCAGGGGAACACGGCCTGGCAGGGGAACACGGCCTAGCAGGGGAACACGGCCTAGCTGGGATTGGGGCGTTGGGGATCGGCAGACTTAGCTCAAAGGGATCAGGTCGACAAAAGATGATTATTTGGCTAAAGAGAGACGACAAAGAGCTCTGAGCATCCTTGTTTGGCGCTAAGCTGATTTAGCTCTGCAAAGCCCATTATGTTAAGTCCAAGATCTCTTCTGCAAATAAAAAGGAAAACAAAGCAGGTCTAATTAGATGAGCTGGTTTCATCCACTGCGAAGATTATGGAGCAAAATCACAGCTCATCTTGTGAAACGATTTTATTGCTCAATCATCTTCTGCAAAAGTGTCCTGTCCAACAACAAATATAAACTAGAATTTGCTGGAGAATGATTTCTCACTGTCTGTAAAACAAACAAAAAGTCTATCAAAAACACATTAATTAAATAGGCTAATACCTGGATGTCTTGGTCTCATTAAATGTTGTTAATGTCAAATAACATCTTACATAAGATCTTACAAGATGTAAGATGTGTCCCTGTCTAACAGTGATCGTGTCCAGGAAGCCCTGTGGGTGTGTGAGGGAACCAACAACTCTGCCCTTAATTCTGAAGCTTTCCTGCCGTCAGGGACAGTTCAGCCGTGAGCAGGCACCAGCCGTGATAGGAAGCCAGGGATTGAGTGCCTGTGCTCTGGCTTCAAAAGGCTCTTATCAACAGAGTGATTCACAGCTTGGCCCAGCTGTTGCCCCTTCAGCCCTCAGGCCCCACAGGTCAGTACCAGGCAGACAGAGCCCAGCGAGACCTGGTGACACCGCTCTGTGAGCAAGACCAACCCATCCGAGCAACATGCAAGCTGCCCCTCATCTTCACCTTCCTCTCCTTCCTCCTCCTACCTGTTGTACCTGTGGAACTCTGACCCAGAACCTTTTCTGCTGTGGAGGCCTAACGCTCCCTGGCTCCCTTCTGGGTCTGCCAGTGGCTGATAAGATAGCAGGAGAGTCAGGCACGTGGATAAAAGCATAGCCCAGCCAACACACAGGCTCCAGATGAGCTGCCTTGATCGAGATACAGTAGAAATGAGACAGCCAGACTGAGACTGATACCCATCTGCAGGCGTCGTCCAGAGGCAGTCTGACTCGTCCAGAGGCAGTATGTGTGCTGCCGGCCAGAGAGCCAAAGACGAGGGAGGGGAGGGAAGGGGGGGACCAGAAAGAGAGATACCAGGGAAGGGGGGGACCAGGAAGAGAGATACCAGGGAAGGGGGGGACCAGGAAGAGAAATACCAGGGAAGGGGGGGACCAGGAAGAGAAATACCAGGGAAGGGGGGGACCAGGAAGAGAGATACCAGGGAAGGAGAGATGGAGCCGTGGTCAGGCAGGCAAGAGGACGGAGGCCTGTAAGGGTTTTGTCTCCAGAGCCATAGGACAAGACCTCCAGGCCCTTAGCCCTCAACCTAGCCCCAGCCTCAACCCCAACCCCAGCCTAAACCCCAACCCCAACCCCAAACTAGCCCCAGCCTCAACCCCAGCCCCAGCCCTGGCCTCAACCCCAGCCCTAGCCTCAGCCCTCAGCTGAGGTATGAGATAAATGCCCTGCAGGTCAGGTCCTCCCTCAGGGGGGAGGTGTCCTCTCCCCACCTGTCAGGGGCCGAGCATTCAGGCTTTTGTTCCAGAGTGTGTTTGGAAGATAAGCTCTGTCAGAGCACACGCTGATGTAAGAGGCCGTCTAGACATCTCACCTCGGCCTGCTCCTTCACTCCTCACTTCAAACGTCCGGGGGGGAGTAGAGCCAGCCGGGGTGTGTGAGGGATGGTCAGACACCCTCCCCCCCACCACCACTTGAAGGGACGAGGAGAGGGTCCTTCAGAGCTGCTGGAGGGCTGGAGCGTGTTGCCCCAGATTACAGGCACTCTGACGCCAGGGGTGCAAGGGAGGAATCCAAACAGACTGGCAGAGATGGTTATCACCCAGACAGGAAGGGTGTTGCTGGGGGGGGGGGGGGGGGTAGGGGTGGCAACTGATGACAGCAGACAGTGAGTGGTCAACACCTCCTCTTCCTTCCCCCCCTTCCTCAACTTTCCCCCAATGGATCACACTGGGCACCTCTGTTCAGCTCTGCTTGAAGTTTATTTTATGGGACTGAGTGTATATGTTTGCAATGAGCATGTGTGTGTGTTGTAGTGTACAGGTGTGTGGGTGTGCAGGTAGGGGCCTAGTGTCTGTCAGATGGCGCTAGCAGGTATCTCCTGCTCTGATCATGCAACAGTACAAACACACAGCTGGGGAATGCCAAGACAACAGAGATGGTTCAGACAGACCTCAGATATAGGGTGAAACCTTGGGTGCCAGACTGACAGCACTCTGATGAAACTGATAGCTGTCTGTCAGAACAGCCTCAGATGGGAGAGGATGTCCACTGAAGGCTGACAAACACCCACCTTGATCACGCAGTCTGCTTTCCTGCATCAAGCTTTACCTGTCCTCCTGCCAGCACAGCAGAGAACTGCAGATAGGAAAATAATGTATGGACATGCCCAGAGGGATGGGAGGACTCCAGAGCTATTAGCTCAACCCTCCTTTAGTTAACCTGAGTACTCAGTGTTGAACAGAAGCAGGGTAAACATTGACACTGAAGGGAGGGGTGGAGGGGAGGGGAGGGTTGGAGGGGAGGAAGGCTGGAGAAGGGGAAAAAAGAGGAGAGGAGAGGAGGAGAGGAGACTGTCTGCTGTGTTATTGTAGACAATCATAATCCACACTGACATTTATTGGCTGGCAGCATACTCCAAAACACACACATACTGTACACACACACACACACACACATACTGTACACACACACACACACACATACTGTACACACACACACACTCACACAGTATAACCTCAAGTACGAACACACAGCTGGGAAATGCCAAGACATCAGAGATGGTTCAGACAGACCTCAGGGTCAGATGGCTGAGCGGTTATGGAATCGGGCTGGTAATCAGAAGGTTGCTGGTTCGATTCCCGGCAGTGCAAATTACATTGTGTCCTTGGGTAAGGCACTTCACCCTACTTGCCTCAGGGGAATGTCCCTGTACTTACTGTAAGTCGCTCTCGATAAGAGCGTCTGCTAAATGACTAAATGTAACTGTAAAGTATTTAACCCTTCCTTGAAAGCAAGACTAAAGCTTCAAGGTGAGAAATAACCATTGCCTGAATCCAATCCAAAGCTTTGGGTTGTGATGGGTGGATGAAGGGCTCCAGTGAGAACCCCCTTCCCAGAGCCTGTAGCCTGTCTGGGTACACAAGCCTCCCTTAGTCCCTCCCTGACAAACAGCTCCCTGGAACAGCGGCCTCCCTGTTTTCCACCGGCATGGCGACACTTTAAAGTGGTTCCAAGGCAGTCAAGGGAACATCAGTCTTCCCACACAAAGCCCTCAGAAAAGGCAAACATGGTACAAAACGCAGAGCATTAGAGCCATTTAATCAGCTGGCTTAGAGGGAGAGTTGCTTTCTAAGGCGTTCCCTCCGAACCCAGGGCTAATTGTCTGGGCATTGTCCTCGCCTGCCCTGGACAAGAGAAGCTCTGTCAAAGCCTCAGCCCACATTTGGAGAAGAGCGAGAGTGTAATGTTTGTTTTTGAAGTGTTCTCCTGTTTTCTTGTTCTCAGCTCACATTGTCCAGATCTGTGGTGGCTGTTGTCTGCTGGCACGATAACCTCCTGGAGAGGACGTCTGAGTCAGCCTGCCGCCATTCCAGGATCACAGCCTCTCTGTGGATCTACACCTGCAAGGGCTCCCTCGTCACACGTTCACTCACAGCAGGTAATCCCTCGACTGACAGCACACACAAAAACAGCCGAGCCGAGCTCTTTTCAGACTCTAAGTACCTTTTATCCCCATTCCAGCTAATTGAAGTTTTATGCTGTATCAGTTCAGCTTCTCAGGATCAACAGGAGTTTCTCTACAGCATCAAAAGGAAACCGAAGTTGTTGTGCTACATTCAATATGTGTGTTTATGTTTATTGTAAGAGTCAGAAGACGAAGGAAATGTTTAGATGTATTTGTGGGATCAAATGGGGAAAGGTTAAGGATTTTGTTGATTTTGCTGTATCCATATTCATTGCTTATCTATCAGCACCTCCAAAACAACTTTCACAAAGTTGTCTCTATACTTTCATGGGATGTTAGTTTCAACAGCATGCTGAGTGTGTGAGTTTGTGTGTGTGTATATATCTTTCTATACAAACTATTTTGTCTCAGCATGCAGGATTGCTCATTACAGCCCATGTCTGTCAACACGCCTCATTGTCCCAAAAGGAGCTCTGCCAACCACAGCGGCTCCTGGAGGCCCTCTTCTCTTCAGAAGAGCAGCTCTGCGTGTTTTGACACATTATATTTCAGCACTTCCAATGTTTACATCAGTGTGGGACCACCCAGGGGAAATATCCTTGTTGCTTCATCGCCGAGTGAGTTGAACCTACGAGCCTCTCTCTGTGCCCTCTGTCCTTCTCTCTGTCTCCTCTGTCCTTCTCTCTGTGCCCTCTGTCCTTCTCTCTGTCTCCTCTGTCCTTCTCTCTGTGCCCTCTGTCCTTCTCTCTGTCTCCTCAGTCCTTCTCTCTGTCTCCTCTGTCCTTCTCTCTGTCTCCTCTGTCCTTCTCTCTGTCTCCTCTGTCCTTCTCTCTGTCTCCTCAGTCCTTCTCTCTGTCTCCTCTGTCCTTCTCTCTGTCTCCTCTGTCCTTCTCTCTGTCTCCTCAGTCCTTCTCTCTGTCTCCTCTGTCCTTCTCTCTGTCTCCTCTGTCCTTCTCTCTGTCTCCTCAGTCCTTCTCTCTGTCTCCTTTGTCCTTCTCTCTGTCTCCTCTGTCCTTCTCTCTGTGCCCTCTGTCCTTCTCTCTGTCTCCTCTGTCCTTCTCTCTGTCTCCTCTGTCCTTCTCTCTGTCTCCTCTGTCCTTCTCTCTGTCTCCTCTGTCCTTCTCTCTGTCTCCTCTGTCCTTCCCTCTGTCTCCTCAGTCCTTCTCTCTGTCTCCTCAGTCCTTCTCTCTGTCTCCTCTGTCCTTCTCTCTGTCTCCTCTGTCCTTCTCTCTGTCTCCTCTGTCCTTCTCTCTGTGCCCTCTGTCCTTCTCTCTGTCTCCTCTGTCCTTCTCTCTGTCTCCTCTGTCCTTCTCTCTGTCTCCTCTGTCTCTCTGTCTCCTCTGTCCTTCTCTCTGTCTCCTCTGTCCTTCTCTCTGTCTCCTCTGTCCTCTCTGTCAAAAACATAACAAAAACATTGTGGGTAGCCAAAACATGAAGCACATATTGTCAACCACCAAAATAAGTGCCAAAGGGAAGAACCATAAGAGCATGTAGTTAAACAAGCTACAATTAAACAACATGAATCGCTATAAGTGCAAGAGTGTACCTGTAGAAACGCAAGCAGCAATAAAAAAATATTTCACAGCGAGTACAACAATTGAAATCAATTACCACTAACCAACAAGAGCAACAAGTCTCTAGCAAGACTCATTGTGATCCTTGAGGAAATTAACATTGGGTCCAACAAACCATTCCTAAGTACCGTTGTACTCCCGGAACAAGTGCGTCTTGAGCCTTCTCTTGAAGGTGGAGAGACAGTCTGTGTCTCTGATGGAGGTAGGGAGTTGATTCCACCACTGAGGGGCCAGACAGAGAAGAGCTTGTGTTGGGACCGGGCGGTCTTAAGCGGTGGGACCACCGGGCGGTTGTCCGTAGGTGGCGGGTGGGGGTGTAAGGCTGCAGGAGAGACTTGATGTAGTCGGGTGCATTCCTGTTCACTGCTCGGAAAGTCAGTGCCAGGGTCTTGAATCTGATGTGGGCCGTGATGGGTAGCCAGTGGAGGGAGATGAGGAGCGGGGTAACATGGGAGCGTCTGGGTAGATTGTAGACCAGGCAGGCCGCTGCGTTCTGAATCCTGTGAAGAGGGCGGGTTGCACATGCTGGGAGACAGGCGAACAGCGAGTTGCAGTAGTCCAACTTGGAGAGGACAAGTGCTTGGACTAGCAGCTGGGTGGAGTGCTCAGACAGGTATCTCCTGATCTTCCGGATGTTGTAGAGGGTGAATCTACACGACCGGGAGACCACAGCAATGTGGGCTGTGAGGGAGAGCTCGTCATCCATTGTAACCCCGAGGTTCCTGGCAGAGGATGAAGGAGTCACCGTCGCAGATCCCAGGGTGATTGAGAGATCGTGGGAGATGGAGGGTTTGGCCGTGATGATGAGAAATTCTGTTTTGGTTCAGCTGGAGGTGGTGCTTGGTCACCCAGGCGGAGATGTCTGAGAGGCAGGCCTCAATCCTAGCTGAGATCCCCGGATCGGTCGGGGGGAACGACAGGTACAGCTGCGTGTCGTCATTTCATGAGGAATCATTTGCAAGCAATCCCCAATCCACTCCCTTCACCCAAACCTTGAAACAAATCACTGATTATGAAATATTTAATTCAAATTCCTGAAGAATACAGTTACACTGTATTACAGAGGGGAACACTTGTCGTATTTGTGCCTGAAAGCTGTTGTTCTCCATCACATTCAGGCAGTGTAGCATTGTCTCAGGAACCCCACTGCAGCTACCAAACAGTTGATGATGTTGTTCTTAAGATATGATGCTGTTCTTGTTGCTCTGTACCATGTCATATTGCAATTGAGATGTTGTTGCACTGCCTGGTGAAAGACAAGCTGTTCCTAGGCTTTGAACACCAACATACTGTCAGAACTATATCCTTCTGATCCTTGATTATCTGCTGACCTTTCTGGATGCGTTATTGACATGTCGCTTTCGATAATTTAGCGACATGTCAATTAATTAACCGAACATTAAAAAATGTAACTGATCTGACAGATAATTGTTGTTATGTGGTTTTGGTTAAAAGGTTAATCAGTAAAGACACAGTGGGAAAATTGCATAAAAAGAATAATGTTGGTACGAATGGATAATCCATCTCTCTCTCCCTAATCTGTGTTGTATCACCTTCATCAGGACCTGGCATGGACCTGGGTTTTGACAGTCTAGCAGGAGAGAAGGAAAATCCTCAGATTACCAGTCTCTCATGATATTAACCCCTAATCTGCCCTCATCCGCTCTGCGACAGACATGGAAACTAAAACACTGGGCTTGGGTATACAGAGATGCATCAGATGAACTACTTTCTGAAATGTATCCTTCCTCCATAAACTATGATTTAGTTGTGGATACTGTCATGTATTTTTGAAAAACATTTAGTTGGAATCAGTTTCAGAACTCTTCTGTTTTTTACAGTCAAAGGTTTCAAGAAGAAGATTAAACTCCAATCTGCCAGTTTCAACCTTCCTCCAGGGGAACTTCATGACTTGCAGATTAAAGGATATTTGTTTTAAATAAGCTACTTAATAGATCAGTGCTGATCTGTGATACTGGTTTTCACAGTCTATAAACCCTCAGAAAACACCCATTGTAAGATTGTATCACAGTTGTCCTACAGACACGACACGACACGCAACGACAGGAAAGCAGACGCCGGTTTCAGACGGTGCCGTCCATGTTGGCTGGAAACTGACGACTGATAAGTTCACTGATATGTCAGCTGACAGGATGTGGTGTGCATGGGGGGAAATGACCCTCCAACAGGTACAGGAGGAGCCAAGGCAGGCAAACTCCGGGCTTGGGAGCAAGGCAGGTACTCCACCTCGGAAGGCCTTGTCACTCCTGATATAGAGGAGGCCCTCTAATGCCCTCTCCCATAGCTGACATGCTCTAACTTACCCTGACATCTGTCATATGCTACATGAAATCATTAACACACAGATCACTAGATCTATGTCATCTTCCTTGCAAGTGCTCCTCAAAACCAGCATGTTCTCAACTGGGCCGAGCCCAAAACTTGTCATGACACACTTTCCTCAGAGAGCCGCAGAGAAGCAAGCATGGTTGTTGCCAGGAGCAGAGGTGCCTATCACTGTCCATCAACGCGTGTATCATGAAAGGCCACTAGCTTCCTGATGAGATCCCATCCGTCTGGTGACACCAGCAGGGACAAGGCAGCGAGGCAGTGAGGCAGCGAGGCAGTGAGGCGGTCAGGGGGAAAGGCCATCAGCCTGAGGGCTCTGTGTCATTTAGATCCAATCACAAACCAGCCTTCAACGCAACCTGACAAGTTGCATATGTCCCCTCCTAAATGTCTGTTTCTGCTCCTAGCAAAGATCCTTAAAACTATTCAGAACCAGAAGCTTGAAGGGATTCATTTAAATGTCATAAAACAGATGGTATTATTACTCCTTGTTGTGCTTCTCTCGTACCTGTTCATCAATGAAAACATACAGTTAGCCATTGGGGATGTTGTGCAGCCAAGCCTCGTTGACTGGGAGGCCGTTGGCTAGCGGTGGCCATCTTGAATCTGGACGGTTTGAGTTCCGTCTGAGCAGAGAGCTGGTCAGCAGTCTGAAATCCACCAGACTCTTCCTGCTGTCATGACCAGGAACTCCTTTAAATCGCATTTACATGACTTTCACATCACACAGCAGATCCAATCTAAAGCGACGCACAAATACTGTATATAGTAAATCCATCAGATGATCAAGGATCAGAAGTGTTCAGTTTTTCAGTTTTTCAGATATTTCAGTGTGTTTGACCCAAGAAATGGTCATCATGTTCCTCCCAGCCCCTGCTCTCCTTTCCCCTAGCCCACTGTCCCTGTGGCCCGGGTAACCTCCACTAGTGTCACTGTCATGTCATATCCACTCAATGGAGAATCAGGTCATCTTTCCAGGGACCAAACCCATGTTCCTTATCAGATAATAGCTAGAATAACCTGAACCTCCTGCCGCAGTACCGGTGTGACAGAAGGTGATGAAAGGTTTTCTAGTGGATCAGTCCCTCCTGAGGTGAGTGTCCTATCAGACCCCAGCAGGTGACCTCAACACTGCTCCCCCTGCTGTGGCTGGACGTGACACCATTAGTGTGAAAGGTCACCTGTGTGCTGCCATGAACATGACGCAGAGAGGCCTGTCCATGGCCTTGAGACGTCAGCGCTGTGGGGAGAGACAGCAGCCAGGCACAGCTCAGGTTAGGCTCCCCAGGTCCGGCCAGGTGGAAAAGAAGGAAAATCAAACCCTGCCCCCAGAGACAAAAGGCCAGTCGCTGCTCACAGCCTCTGAGCAGAGCACCTCGCGTCAATCATCTGCTCATCTCTACGGTGATAGTCAGTCAAGAGAACTGCTTACATACCTTGACAGGTAGGATGGAAAAGCAAGGGTACAAGATGTCCCGAGACACATAGATTGTGAAATATGTACTTTATTTAAACATCATTAGAACTGCCAGTTGTCACGAGATTAACCCGATAATTGTTAATACACAAAGATAACTAATTTGTCAATTTATCAATCAAATCTAGAGAAAGCGTGTTACAGTGCAATGACAGTTCTGTGCTTGAAAAACGTTGTGCATGTATGTGATGTATTTTGTAATTTTCACAGGCCTTAACTCACAACATAAAACGTTTTCTTTTGTAGTAGTAGTGCAACTTATGTACGACATATTGCAAAACTATCAAGTTGCGATGTAACAGAACATTTATGGTTACATGATTAAATATAATTAATAATATGGAAAATGATATCCCTTATATCTCCAACCTTTGAGAGGTACTCTGTCAAACGCATTAGAAAACCTCAACAGCATCTTGATCTTACAAGCCACACAACACACCCCTCTTAGTTTTCACAAGATGAATATTAAAGTACATCTTCTCATTTCCTTCTTCCTGCTTTATATTTCCCCTCTCTTGGCAGAGAGCTGGTTTTGTTTTAACTCTCCCCCTCGTAATAAAATCATTGTGGCGACGCTGTAATTGGTGCAAAAAGTCAGGCTCTCTCCTGGGAGGAGCATTGATCTAAAAGCCCTCTCATCGCGCTTCTCCCCACTCATGTCTCCGCTGGGTGGATTTTCTCCTTGGCTGAGCAGAGCATCTCCACTGGCATGGAAACGTGGTGAGGAGGTCACTACAAGTTCCCCCGTCAGCAGAAAACTTCCCTCTGCAGAGTTGGAGTATTCTGGTGATTGGGAGGGAGGGAGGGAGGGAGCAAAGAGGCCATGGCATCAGAACCATACTCAAGCCAAGTCTTCGTCTGGAGCCAAGCTGTATTCTCACCCTGCACCAAGCCTCCTAACTCTAACCCTCCTCTCCAGACCACAGCCTCCTCTCCAGCAGAGGGAGGGAAACAGCAGACGTAGGGAGGGGAACAGCAGAGGGAGGGAGGGGAATAGCAGAGGGAGGGAGGGGAACAGCAGAGGCAGGGAGGGGAACAGCAGAGGCAGGGAGGGGAACAGCAGAGGGAGGGAGGGGAACAGCAGAGGGAGGGAGGGGAACAGTAGACGTAGGGAGGGGAACAGCAGAGGCAGGGAGGGTAACAGCAGAGGGAGGGAGGGGAACAGCAGAGGCAGGGAGGGGAACAGCAGAGGGAGGGAGGGGAACAGTAGACGTAGGGAGGGGAACAGCAGAGGGAGGGAGGGGAACAGCAGAGGGAGGGAGGGGAACAGCAGAGGGAGGGAGGGGAACAGCAGAGCGAGGGAGGGGAACAGCAGAGGGAGGGAGGGGAACAGCAGAGGGAGGGGAACAGCAGAGGGAGGGGAACAGCAGAGGGAGGGAGGGGAACAGCAGAGGGAGGGAGGGGAACAGCAGAGGGAGGGAGGGGAACAGCAGGCAGGGGCCTGAGCAGGCCATCAGGTCACACAAGTAAAATATTTAGTGTGGTAAGTTAAAGATACAAACGAGAGAGCTAGCACACAAAGCGGCCTCTGACCTTGACCTCCAACCCTGAGCTGGGTGCCTGGGTGGGGAAGTCAAGCAAAGAGGGTTTTTTTCCTTTTTTCTGGACAGGAAAGCTTGGAAGGACTCATCAATTAAATATCATCAGTGGCATGCTGGAATGGCAAAGCGACAAGAACCATTGTTTGTCAACATTTGTCGTTATCTCTGAAGAATGTGGCCCACAAACACACGTCTGTCTTATACATCACGGTGATAAATTATTCTTCAGTTGACTTTCATCATAACAACAGAAGAAGCTTGAGGAGAGCAAGGTTCTCTCAGTGAGACTCATATATAGAGACTCATTTTTAGTGCATATCATTTAGTTCAGTTGTGTTACAATAAAAACTGTACCAAATGTGCACTTACAGAATATCCCTGCTTGAAACATCAAAATAAGTAGATTTAAAAACATAATATTTGTAATTCAATTGTCAAAACTTTATCGTAGAAAATATATCACCAAGACATGCTGAGTAATAATTTGAATATGAATAATTTCCCAAATGTTAAAGATTCACTTTAAACACGGTGTGCTTGTGCTTTAAAGTTGAGTTGCGATGCTGTTTACATACATTGAATAATAAAAGGTACCAGAAGCACTGTCGGCCACAGGCATGAAACATGCAGGCCTCCTTCAGAGGCAGGAAGAGGACACACATGTGAAAACGTCAATTATTCAAACTCTGGACATGACAGCAACAACCACGCCAAGCAGGCACAGCCCCACGCCAAGCAGGCACAGCCCCACACCAAGCAGGCACAGCCCCACACCAAGCAGGCACAGCCCCACGCCAAGCAGGCACAGCCCCACGCCAAGCAGGCACAGCCCCACACCAAGCAGGCACAGCCCCACACCAAGCAGGCACAGCCCCACGCCAAGCAGGCACAGCCCCACGCCAAGCAGGCACAGCCCCACGCCAAGCAGGCACAGCCCCACACCAAGCAGGCACAGCTCCACGGGAAGCCCACCGCCGTGCCAGCGAGGTTCTGGGAAGCCTCATCACACCACTATGACCACACGGCTATAACCACACCGCTATGACCACAGGGCTATGACCACAGGGCTATAACAACATCAATTTAAACTGTTAAACAGAGGTTTATCAACCCTCCAGGAAGACCCTCTATGTTCCCTCTACGGAACATTCAAATACCCGGGAGGCCACTGACAGATCATTCTCTCACAAGTAAGGCCTTTGCCTTTGAGTCCAAAGTTTGTGTCCGAAATGTTTGTAAGTAAAAAAAAAAAATACGACTCACGTTATGTCAATCGTGCTTACACACTGCCTCCGAAACTTTCTTGCGTTTTTCGCATCCATAGCCAGCATTTTGGGAATTTTTGTTGCCAATTCAGAGCTAGCGAATTTTGAGGCTGACAATTACGAAAAAACGTATAAGAAAATGTCGCACTCAGTGTGCAAGGGTCTTTACTGCTGAGGGACAACTTGAAAGAAAATGTATTATTACTTTAACATGAGACAAAGTCGACAAAGTATTAGATCAATGGGACCCTATGGTTAAACATGGGAGCCTATGGGTGAACATGTACATTGTAAAATGATACAGTTTATAGGTTAGATGTCAACTGTAGACTGCAGTTAAGGAGCTTGTGAAAAAAAACATATTGTAGTAGGAAAAATCTGAATGTAAAATTTTAAACACTGCAAGCTCACCATCTTTTCACTGATTGCCAACCAATGGGCTTTAAAGCCATCTAGTGGGTGAACAAGGTAAGTGTTATAATATGATGCGTAGATGTTGTTAAGACGGAAATAATCATATGTATAATCGCATTTAAAAATAGATATAATAAGATATAATAGGAAAGATATATTAGTTAGAAGTAGTGTTCAGCGTGTTCACTGTTCATGACTGCTGAGAACCCAAACAGTAATTTGGTTAATCTCTGAGACACAGCGTGACTTTGTACCATCACCTCAAATCAGATCATATTACATTTCATTGACAGTTGCTTGAATTGAATCAGACCGCTCTATCACTCTCTTCCTCTCTCTCTCAGTCTCTCTCAGTCTCTCTCTCTCTCTCTCTCTTCTCTCTCTCTCTCTCTCTCTCTCTCTCTCTCTCTCTCTCTCTCTCTCTCTCTCTCTCTCTCTCTCTCTCTCTCTCACCAGGTCATGTTATAATGTTGCGGCCTCGTCCCTTCATCTGTGACCAGCCAGACCCTGTAGGACTGTGTTCTCCCAGCAACCCCTGGCTGTGTTCTCCCAGCAACACCTGGCTGTGTTCTCCCAGCAACACCTGGCTGTAGACATGCCCAGCAACACCTGCCTGTGGACACGCCCAGCAACACCTGCCTGTGGACACGCCCAGCAACACCTGCCTGTGGACACGCCCAGCAACACACCCCACACAGGCTCCCACACCCCACACAAAGCAAGATTTTAGTTCACCTGCAGATCAAAGACGACCCTGGCTCAGGAGTCTCCTTCAGAGAGGTATTCCCTGCTCTGTACTGAACAGCAAAGTGGGGCCATAATTCCAGCTGAAAACACTCAATCGTCTTACTTTCTTCTATTGGCTCGGGTGGGGTCTAAATTCTCTTTCTTTTTACATGAAAGTGATGGACACCTTATTTTCCATCACAAAAAGCTACATACCTACCCGGCTAGTCATCAAGGAAAATCCATTATTGCCCACTCACAAACCAATAACAACTCTACACTCCCTCGCTCTCTCTTCAAGCTGAGGTCAGTCCTTCACAACCAAAAGCAAGCCTAACCCTAACCCAAGCCACGGCGTGTGGGGATCAAGCAGTCTCCTTAGCCTCTGCTGTGGTGGAAAGGCTGGTCTCTGGTTACCTGTGCTCCCTCTCAGGCTTGTGAGGGTTATTACGAGACGCGCTGGAGTGGAGGTGGATGTGACTCCTTTTTTCGAGCTGTCACTCAGAGGGAGAAAAGACTGTGCTGATGGGCCAAACACAGGGTGCGTTGGGCAGCAGGTCAGGTTACAGCCCTGCCAGAGCTGGTCACACTCGGCTCCAGTTGCTCGTAACGGCGGATCGCTTTCCCCCGGCTGCCACATGAAGCAGTCTGTTCCAAGTGACGGGATGGTTATTTATTCATCACAGTGGGGAAGAAGGGTAGAGATGTTGTGAATGGGGGTCCTTGTCATCTGCAGCGCAGGAAACAGCTGACACAAGAGTATCTGTTACTCTTCCCTCTATCCCAGCCCCCCCAAGCCCAGCCCCCCCCAGCAACACCAGCCCCATTAGCCCTCCTCGTCCAGCCTCCAGCCCCACTAGCCCTCCTTGTCCAGCCTCCAGCCCCACTAGCCCTCCTTGTCCAGCCTCCAGCCCCACTAGCCCTCCTTGTCCAGCCTCCAGCCCCACTAGCCCTCCTTGTCCAGCCTCCAGCCCCACTAGCCCTCCTTGTCCAGCCACGTTCATGGTCTCGGTCATGACACACTTGACACACTTGACACAGCCTCTCCATCATTCACACCACTGGAATGGCCTCTGGGGTGCAGATAAAACCTCTGTTTACACCAGAACCATCCCAAAACCTCCCCAGTGACACCCAAACTATTCACCACAGCACAGCCAGCATATGCCTGGCAGCAACACCAGCCTGTCTGACGAGTGTATCAGGGGCAGGGCAGTGTATCAGAGGCAGGGTATCAGAGGCAGGGCAGTGTATCAGAGGCAGGGCAGTGTATCAGGGGCAGGGCAGTGTATCAGAGGCAGGGCAGGGTATCAGAGGCAGGGCAGTGTATCAGAGGCAGGGCAGTGTATCAGAGGCAGGGCAGGGTATCAGAGGCAGGGCAGTGTATCAGAGGCAGGGCAGTGTATCAGAGGCAGGGCAGTGTATCAGAGGCAGGGCAGTGTATCAGGGGCAGGGCAGTGTATCAGAGGCAGGGCAGTGTATCAGAGGCAGGGCAGTGTATCAGAGGCAAGGCAGTGTATCAGAGACAGGGCAGTGTATCAGAGGCAGGGCAGTGTATCAGAGGCAGGGCAGTGTATCAGAGGCAGGGCAGTGTATCAGAGACAGGGCAGTGTATCAGAGGCAGGGCAGTGTATCAGAGGCAGGGCAGTGTATGAGAGGCAGGGGCAGGTGGCTGAGATAAGGCCCTGTATTTGCCAGTGTCTTTTACACTCAGGGCTTGGTTAACAGGTTATCAGTCCTTTCACTCTGGAGGTATCCTGATACTCGGCTCCTCGGCCCAGTGGAGAGAAAGTGGCCCCTCTCCCCCTCTCCCCCTTGCACGGCCGCCCAGACACCTGAGATCATCCACGGTGTGAAATCTCACACGAAACCCCGCTCTGCGGAGCCTTCGGCTCACCGTGCTGGCACGGCTCAGAGTCGCACCTCCTCGCTTTCGCTGCTCACACAACGGGGGCCCTATCCTCCCAGATGCCCCCCCCAGGCCCCAGAGAGTGGGGGGCCATACCCCCGGACCCCCAGAGAATCCTCCACACAAGGCAGCTGTCTGTACAGCCAGCCTCCAGCACTAACCAGCAGGTGAACTGCATTCAATATTGATCATGGCGCTCAGGATCACTGTGAAGCCGGGAAACGCTTTAATTAAACTGGAGCTCACCTCAAAAGCTGCATTCACAGACGTCAGTCAGCAACGGAGGGATGGAGTGAAACCGTATCCGGCCACTTTCCTCCTCACCGTGGCAACAAAGAGGCCAGGGTCCGGTCCCTATTGTAGCGGGCTGCCCGTCTCCAGGAACGTGTAACTGAACTCAGCCACCCTCATTGTGTGGGTTGTAAGCAATATGTTCCTCTGTGTGATGGGTGAGCACATTAACACAGATTCTTTTCTCTGCAGGTTTCCTGATACCTGGGGTGTTTGTTACAGTGCTTTTGATTTTCAGCGACCCCATAGAGGTCTACCCAGCAGGTCTAGAGGCTGCTGACAGCCTGCGCAAGAACATATTTTCCACTGGCTTCAGGAGCTTTTATTGTGAAAATAGATTTGTAACTTGGACTTTCCACATAAAAACACACACATCAAAATCATGACTGCTGTTTGTATTTGGTTGGGATTGAAGACATGTTAGCAAATTTTAAGTGTTAAAACACTGTTAACAACCATAGTAAATAACTGTTGAATACTGAGCTCAGTAATAAACACTGGAGGGACTCTGCTGCCCTCTGGTAGACAGCAATGCTTAACACAAGGAATATTGTATTGCTTCCATTGCATTCTTGCTGCAAGTAACCATCACATCTTGTATTGCCCAAAACACAGCAGTGAACTATCTGATAACAAACCAAACAATATAAACCTAACTAGGGACTTCTATAATTGCATTGAATGCTTAATATTTACATTTAAACACCACCGAATGTGTTGGTTTTGAATTCAACTCTTTAAAATTGAAATGTGAATTCATAACTTTTTTTTTTAAAGATCCCAAAATTCAAGGTTCGGAAATTCAGGTAGCTCAAATAAAATAAAGGTCTCAGTTCGATGATCGACTTTGTAGTCGTGTCATCGGACTTGGGGCCGCATGTCTTGGACACTCGGGTGAGGAGAGGGGCGGAGCTGTCAACTGATCACCACCTGGTGGTGAGTTGGCTTCGATGGTGGGGGAGGACGCCGGTCAGGCCTGGCAGGCCCAAACGTAATGTGAGGGTCTGCTGGGAACGTCTGGCGGAACCCTCTGTCAGAAGGAGCTTCAACTCCCACCTCCGGGAGAGCTTCGATCATGTCTCGGGGGGGGCCGGGGACATTGAGTCCGAATGGGCCATGTTCCGGGCCTCCATTGTTGAAGCGGCTGACCGGAGCTGCGGCCGCAGGGCGGTCGGTGCATGTCGCGGCGGTAACCCTCGGACCCGGTGGTGGACTCCGGAGGTGAGGGATGCCGTCAAGCTGAAGAAGGAGGCCTATCGGACTTTATTGGCTGGTAGGACTCCAGAGGCAGCTGATGTGTACCGGCAGGCCAAGCGGAACGCGGCTTTGGCGGTCGCGGAGGCAAAAACCCGGGCATGGGAGGAGTTCGGCGAGGCCATGGAGAATGACTTCCGAACGGCTTCAAAAAGGTTCTGGACCACCATCCGGCGGCTCAGGAGGGGGAAGCAGTGCTCTGTCAACACTGTATACGGTGGGGATGGTGCGCTGCTGACCTCGACGGGGGACGTCCTGGATCGGTGGAAGGAATACTTCGAAGACCTCCTTAATTCCACCAACACGCTTTCCGACGTGGAGGCAGAGTCTGGGGACATCGGGGGGGGCCCTTCTATCTCTGGGGCTGAGGTCGCCGAGGTGGTTGAAAAGCTCCGCGGTGGCAGGGCCCCTGGGGTGGATGAGGTCCGCCCGGAGTTCCTTAAGGCTCTGGATGTTGTAGGGCTGTCTTGGTTGACACGACTCTGCAACATCGCGTGGACATCGGGGACAGTGCCTCTGGACTGGCAGACCGGGGTGGTGGTTCCCCTCTTTAAAAAGGGGGACCGGAGGGTGTGCTCCAACTTTAGGGGGATCACACTCCTCAGCCTCCCTGGGAAAGTCTATTCAGGGGTCCTGGAGAGGAGGGTCCGTCGGATTGTCGAACCTCGGATTCAGGAGGAGCAATGTGGTTTTCGTCCTGGCCGTGGAACAGTGGACCAGCTTTATACCCTCCGCGGAGTCCATGGAGGGTACATGGGAGTTCGCCCAACCAGTCTACATATGTTTTGTGGATTTGGAAAAGGCGTTCGACCGTGTCCCTCGGGGGCTCATGTGGGGGGTGCTCCGAGAGTACGGGGTACCGGATTTCCTGATCGGGGCTGTCCGGTCCCTGTACGACCGGTGCCAGAGTTTGGTCCGCATTGCCGGTAGTAAGTCGAACTTGTTCCCGGTGAGGGTTGGACTCCGCCAGGGCTGCCCTATGTCACCGATTCTGTTCATTACCTATATGGACAGAATTTCTAGGCGCAGCCAGGGTGTTGAGGGGGTCCGGTTTGGTGACCTCAGGATCGGGTCGCTGCTTTTTGCGGATGATGTGGTCCTGTTGGCTTCATCGGGCCGTGACCTTCAGCTCTCACTGGAGCGGTTCGCAACCGAATGTGAAGCGGCTGGGATGCGAATCAGCACCTCCAAATCTGAGGCCATGGTAATCGACCGGAAAAGGGTGGAGTGCCATCTCCGGGTCGGGGAGGAGATCCTGAACCAAGCGGAGGAGTTCAAGTATCTCGGGGTCTTGTTCACGAGTGAGGGAAGAATGGAGCGCGAGGTCGACAGGCGGATCGGTGCGGCGTCCGCAGTGATGCGGGCTCTGCATCGGTCCGTCGTGGTGAAGAAGGAGCTGAGTCGAAAGGCGAAGCTCTCTATTTACCAGTCGATCTACGTTCCTACCCTCACCTATGGTCACGAACTATGGGTGGTGACCGAAAGAACGAGATCGCGAATACAAGCGGCCGAAATGAGCTTTCTCCGTAGGGTGTCCGGGCTCTCCCTTAGAGATAGGGTGAGAAGCTCGGTCATCCGGGAGGGGCTCAGAGTAGAACCGCTGCTCCTCCGCGTCGAGAGGAGCCAGCTGAGGTGGCTCGGGCATCTGATTAGGATGCCTCCTGGACGCCTCCCTGGTGAGGTGTTCCGGGCACGTCCCACTGGGAAGAGGCCCCGGGGAAGACCCAGGACACGCTGGAGGGACTATGTCTCTCAGCTGGCCTGGGAACGCCTTGGGGTCCCCCAGGAAGAGCTGGCGGAAGTGGCCGGGGGGAGGGAAGTCTGGGCCTCCCTGCTTAGGTCGCTGCCCCCGCGACCCGATCCCCGGACAAGCGGCAGATGACGACGACGACGACGACAAATAAAATAAAATAAATTCAGATCCCAATAATACAAAAATAATCATGCTTCAATTTTAGCTGCTCAAATTCAAATGGTGAAATTCAGATAAAACTATGTTTTTAAACTATGTGTTAACATTTTAATATTAAGTATTCAATTCCTTTTAAAATTCAAAACTCGCTGATATGCTTCCATAGGTATCAACACTGTATTTTTGGCGCTCACATAGCTCCATTACTGTAAAATAGAAGAGGGTCGTTCTTCTGGTTAGCAGTCCCACACGTCATCAGTATTAGTATTACTACTCATATTTAGCAGCCTCTACCTACCCACATGGAACGGTAACTATGATTATATTCGGCCTTGTCCAGTTGAGCTTTAAATAATGGTACATTCCTACTGGTTAGCTGCTCCTGCAAGGGTTAACCCTAACCAGTGGCAGATCTAAGGGGTGTCAAGTGGCAGCTGCCACCCCAATAAAAAATACTGCCACCCCAATAAAAAATACTGCCACCCCAATCTTTTTTTTTAATTGTTTTTAAGCATTTATCAGTCACTTTTTATCCAAAGCGAGAGCTTTACAAAAGTGCATAGTTCACTGATCATAACAACGAGATAGCCCCATACATTGCGGGTAGCCAAAACATGAAGCATACATCGTGAAAAAACAAAGTCCCAAAGGGAAGAACCATAAGAGCATATAGTTAAACAAGTTACAATTAAACAACATGAACCTCAATCTTCCCATGGAAAAATATTATTTGTACATTACAGAACATTTCAATAAATAATATTAATGTTACTGTCAAATTTAACTACAATGTTATAGCCTAATTATTTACCATAGGGAGTACTGTACCCCCCTACTCTGGGCTTTATTTGCCTCCAGGAGGCCACACAACAACTTCCTTCTGCCACCCCATTGCCACCCCGAATGAAAATCTCTAGATCCACCTCTGACCCTAACTCTATCTAATACTTGGTCAGGTTAGTTTTCCCTGTATTTGCATCAATGAGGTTGTATTGGGGTGGAACTGATATATTATTAAAGCAATCACGAGAAGCCTATCAAATGACGATCGTAAGTCTGTAGAGCAGTCGATGCCATTTAATAGTCGAAAGATTGGGAGTGAATGGATACGTGTAAGGCAGTTCTCCCAACTTACAGCGTGGACAGCTGGTCACGTGACCCTCTGACACATAATGATCACTTTTAGTAAACTTGTTATATTAGCCTATATTAGTTTTCAAAAAATACATTTCAAGCTTATTTACGATTTTGGGGGTAAATTTTCAGTTTGCAGATGTTAGGCCTACTGTTTTAATCGTTTTTTTTTTTTATTCATGTAATGCAATATGATTTAATGCTTAAAAATATCCCTAGAAGGAAAAAACTTGAGTGGAAGTTTAAGTCATAACAGTCGTATTGATATAACTGTTTCAAATGTGAGGCTGCCACGTAGCCTGTGTTGGAGAAAACGGAACACATGTACCCGCGTTACATCTTCAGAATACAAAATGATGAGTAACTGTATTCCGTTACAGTTACAATTTAAATAGTTGGTGTTTAGAATACAGTTATATTGTTGAACCATCACAATGAAGGTGAATCACCCATGCTAAGGTGTTGATTGCAAAACATCCATAATGATATGAATATCCACAAGGGGGCAGTGTTGCGCTGGTTTTTATGATATTCACACCAAACTCAGAATTCGTTTTTACCAAATAATTTTTGCCCTACAGTGTCTCAGAAATTTATCAGTCAGGGTCAATCTGAGTGTGTTGAGGGTTATCCCCCCCCCCCATCACTATTATGATAGTGACTTCATTATTATTTTTTTGCGCCCTTTCTTGTTTTTAACCTGTAGCACTTTGAGATTTTACCTTAATATAAAGTGCATTACAAATAAAATGATTGCTATTATTATTACTACTATTGTGAGACTCAAAATATGTGTTAGAATCCAGACAGAATGGACCAGCCTAATCCTGTCAGGTCTCTGACAATCTGTATTCCTGCTCCAGTTTGGTGGTTGAATAAGGAAAATAGATGCTCAAAACGAGTGTCAGTGCATTGCAAATAGTCTGTTGTTAGTCAGCAGTCTGTTGCAAGTCCTCAGACACAGTTTGAGCAACACATGTTTGGGTCAGTTCCAGGACACAGCAGATCATGACCAGCAAACATGCTGCATCTAATTGTCCAAAGCCTCTAGGTACGTTACCCTAACATGTGTATATTGGTGATTTCAAAATACTCCTGGGCCACGTTCCATCAGCACTAAGTGCAATCACAAGCGTAATCTTGAAATGTTTCAATGTAATATACCAGAAATGTAGTTTTTTTCCCTAAAAACGTGTATTTTAACATCTTAATTAAATACTAATAATGGCTTTTTTACATTTTTATTTTGGTGTGTAGCATTGGAGTCGTAACAAAATTAAGGAAAGTCCCTTTAACTCGTCAGACGGCCAGGCACGTGGCTGGGAGGGAGGTTTTTATTGGGCACACCTCCTCTCAATATCAGCCTGCCTCTAAAGGGAGTTCTGCAATATGTTTGGTTCCTTGCCAGCAGTGCAGTAGCGTGATTGGCTAATGAACTCAGTTCAGAGTGGAACGACCAGGAGTAACCTACGTCAGCATCATATCGCACCACCGCTACTGTCAAAGCGTCTGTTGTAGTCGTGTTAGCTCATCATGATGTGAGTTTTTGTCAAAAGCGATTGGAAAAACACGTCAGATGGATCCCAGAAGAAATTGAACCTATATGAATCAGTCGTTTGGAATCAACTCTTCAGGATTGCTGGTCGATTTATTTCCCACGGTGAGTTAGCTTGTTATCTAGTGCGATAACAAGAAGCAAGTCATGTTTGTCTGCTTCTGCCGGGTACTAGTACTGTACTCGTTCTCAACGTCGATATCTAGCTAGCTAGTCCAGCCATCAGCGATCTAGCAGTCCCTATAAGCTCATTAGCTAGCAATCTAGTGGTATTGCTAGTTAGCTAGCTAACGAACAGCAAATAGCTAGTCTAGTTAGCTTGCTAACTAACAGCAGTGTTGCTGATAGGAATTTAACAGAAAACATGTGCTTGCAAATGTATAGCGCGAGTAACATTGTATGGATTTAGCAGCAGTAAGGATGAGGATCCAAGCCGTGCCGCTGGTCTGTTGTGGTCGCTGTTGCAGTTTCCTCCAGCACAGATTGGCTGTCCAGGAGAGATGTAAATTCAACGTTTGGGAATTAACAAACTGGCAAAATATATGTTTCTCGTGAATATCTAGTGAGGCATGATGCAGGATTATGGATTAAGTAATCCTGGCGTTGGCCCCATACTGAAACAATGTGTGTGTGTGTGTGTGTGTGTGTGTGTGTGTGTGTGTGGGGGGGGGGGGGGGGGTGCGCTACAGGTCGGGTTAAACAGGTCCAACAGGTAGATGAGCAAGGTGTGCCTTACAGCATACTCAATCTGGATAGTCACCTATTAGTAACGGTGTATGTTTGTTGGGATTTCGTAAATATTCTCTACCGAACATGGCATTTAAAACCAATGTAGTTAATTTACTGCCAGATGGATGGCGATGTTCAGTGTGAGGGTTGCTGCTGCAGTAGCCTAGCTGTAAAGAGCATGCAGCCTGGAGCATGCAGCCTGGATGAGGTGATGGTGGCATGGCAGTAGCCTAGGTGTAAAGAGCATGCAGCCTGGAGCATGCAGCCTGGATGAGGTGATGGTGGCATGGCAGTAGCCTAGCTGTAAAGAGCATGCAGCCTGGAGCATGCAGCCTGGATGAGGTGATGGTGGCATGGCAGTAGCCTAGCTGTAAAGAGCATGCAGCCTGGAGCATGCAGCCTGGATGAGGTGATGGTGGCATGGCAGTAGCTATCATCAGTCTAGAGAGCACGCAGCCTGGATGAGGTGATGTTAGCATGGCAAATTACCCTTTCAGGTCAGCATAGTGGGTTTTGCAATAGTTTCACATACAGATGCTTCATCAGCTAGACTTTGCACCCACTGATGCAACCTGTCAAATGTTGATAAAAGGTGGATGCCAGGATGATCCTGTGTTACATGTTAGCCCCCCCCCACACACACACACACACACGCACACACACGTCCTCCCTCCTTATATCTGAGCGCCTCTCCCTCCCCAGTGTTAGCCTGCTGCCCGTGACGCCCCACCATGGCCCAACCGGACCAGAAGCCCGCTGCCCTGCTCTCCCACTTCACGGTGGGCTCTGTGTCGGAGGAGAACTCTGAGGACGAGGTGCTTGGGAGGCAGGAGGAGAAGGAGCGCTCCCTGTCCCCTTCCTCCTCCGTCAGCTCCGACAGCACCTTCGAGATGGGCTTCGACCACGTGGACGGGCCTTTGCACAACCTGAGGTTTGTTTAACATACACAAGTGGTTCCGTTATTGTAGAACAGCTTGTTTATTGTTATAGACATGTTGCATGGGGACAATGGTATAGGACATGTTGCCATGGGGACAGTGGTTAGAGCATTTGACTGCAGATGAAGAGGTCACAGGTTCAAATCCCCCCTGAACATTGAATTGGATTTACAGTACAGAAAAAAGTATATTCTTTACTTGAATATTGTCTTAATATATATCTTTTTGACTTCTGTAATTGTGCAGCAGTATAAAAGTGAAATGTCGAGAACATTTTTGTTTTCAGTTTTGTCATTCCATTGTTTCTTTAAGCATTTTTGCTTTACTTCAAAATATATATTTCTGCCCTAAGACTTTTGCACAGTATGGTATATGAAACTACAAATAAGAGACATCCTTTAGTTATGTCTGAAATGTCGTGAAATTGCTCAATGTAAACTCTGGATCAGTTCTGAGCTGGTTGTTTGCTGGGCGCCTCAGCTGGGTGTGAAGAATGTGGCCTAACCAGCTCCCAGCCTGCCTCAGAGAAACTGTGGTTTCTGGAAGCACAGCCCTGCTTGTCCCCCCGCCAGTACCCTGCTCTCTCCCTCTTCTCCCCTCCTCTCTCTCCCCCCTCCTCTCTCTCTCCCCCCTCCTCTCTCTCCCCCCTCTCCCCTCCTCTCTCTCTCCCCCCTCTCCCCCCCCCTCTCTCTCCCCCTCTCCCCTCCTCTCTCTCTCCCCCCTCTCCTCTCCTCTCTCCCTCCTCTCTCTCCCCTCCTTGAGGGTTAACCCTAACCCAGTGTCTAGCAGGCGTTCAGTTGGCATGAGTGAGGGTTAACCCTAACCCAGTCTCTAGCAGGCGATCAGTTGGCATGAGTGAGGGTTAACCCTAACCCTATGAGTAAGCTCTCTGCGTAGGCCAGACAGAGGACCAAACTCACCTGAGGTTAGGTCTGGCTGAAGTTCAGGGTGTTGGGTTAGGGTTAAATACTGGGCAGTGACTGTCTCTCTCACCTCCCACAGTCCTCTCTCTCTCATTCGTCGAGGGCTTGCCCTGCCCAATCAGCTGCTGTTCTCCTGAGGTCCAGACAGAATGGAACAGACATGTTAACTGTCCAGTTCTGCTGGCTACTTGACCTGTCTTGTGTAATACTCACTGGAATTGCTTAAAAAGCAAACATTTCACCTGGTGAAATTTTCATTTGGGATTTTGAAAAGCAGATTTTGAACCTACCTTGATTGATTATTATGGTTGAACACATTTCCTCTTTTGATCCAAGGTCAGTGAAGACTGGAAGCTGAGTTTTATGAGATGTTCTGATCTGCTGTTTCTTCCAGTAGCCCTCTGATCTCTAATGTGATATGGGTGCCATCCAGTCCACAAGAACTTCACCTGATCCGTCCTGTCTTGCAGTCTGTCCATTAACAAACTCTCAAACATGCATGAAGGACATGCCTTTTCTGACTTCCCGGTTCCTGATGATTATGAAGGTGTTTGGGGGACTTTAGTTCTTATCTTCGGGTAGGGGCTAGGTTGGTTAGGAATGTTGATGTGGGCATCTGTGAAGCCGTCTGTGGCTAAGGGCTGAAAAGAAGACCATATGAAGGGCCCAGCTGTGGTACGGGGCCACAGGCAAGCAGGGCCACAGGCAAGCAGGGACACAGGCCCACAGGGACACAAGCACGCAGGGACACAGGCAAGCAGGGACACAGGCCCACAGGGACACAGGCAAGCAGGGACACAGGCAAGCAGGGCCACAGGCACGCAGGGCCACAGGCAAGCAGGGACACAGGCACGCAGGGACACAAGCACGCAGGGACACAGGCAAGCAGGGACACAGGCAAGCAGGGACACAGGCCCACAGGGACACAGGCAAGCAGGGACACAGGCAAGCAGGGCCACAGGCACACAGGGCCACAGGCAAGCAGGGACACAGGCATGCAGGGACACAGGCACGCAGGGACACAGGCACGCAGGGACACAGGCACGCAGGGACACAGGCCCACAGGGACACAGGCCCACAGGGACACAGGCAAGCAGGCACGCAGGGACACAGGCATGCAGGGACACAGGCCCACAGGCCCACAGGGACACAGGCAAGCAGGCACGCAGGGCCACAGGCACGCAGGGCCACAGGCACGCAGGGCCACAGGCACCAGGGACACAGGCACGCAGGGCCACAGGTGAAGGGGGGGGCAAGGCTGTGTCCTTCTGATACTGAATGAGTGTCAGTCTGTCACACAGGCCCAGCATGTCGGGGCTGCACCTGGTGAAACAGGGGAGAGACCGCCGCCGCATGGAGCTGCAGAGGGACTTCACCGTCGCCTCCCCAGCAGAGTTTGTCACACGCTTTGGGGGCAACAAGGTCATCGAGAAGGTAGGTAGTCCTCAGCCCTGGGGTCATGCTGGGGTCAGTAGTAGGGGTGATGGGGGTGATGGGGTCATAATGCTGTATCCCTCCCTCAGGTCCTCATCGCCAACAACGGTATTGCCGCGGTGAAGTGCATGCGCTCCATCCGCCGCTGGTCGTATGAGATGTTCCGCAATGAGAGGGCCATCCGCTTCGTCGTCATGGTAACCCCTGAAGACTTAAAAGCCAATGCAGGTGAGGGGGTAGGGCTGCAGAACCCCTATTGGTTTAGCTCGTCAGTTAACAAGTGACTCCTGGTCTAACTCAGCAGACAGAATGTTCCCTGTGTTCTGTACATGAGTCATGCTGCTCCAGGGTCAGGGTTACATAAGGTCTGACAATATTGCAAACAAGCAAACACTGCATGTTGTGCCAGACATGCATTGTACACAGTGATGACAAATGTAACATTTTCCTTGACTGTAATCCACAGAGTACATAAAGATGGCCGACCATTATGTCCCTGTTCCCGGAGGGACCAACAACAATAATTATGCCAATGTGGAGCTCATTCTGGACATCGCTAAACGCATCCCTGTGCAGGTGCACTGAAACACCACGCTTCTACCACTCTTCTCAGTGATTCACAGCAAATATAAAAACATCTATCACCAGTATTTGACTTCTTGGGTGTAGATCCTCTCTCATTGAGATGTGGACCAATAGGAACTCTGCTGGTGTAGCTAATTGGTCCACCTGGGAGAAGGACATGTTCATGATTACTTATCTCCCCCTCTCCCCACTCTCCTCCCCCTCGCCCCACTCTCCTCCCCCTCGCCCCACTCTCCTCCCCTCCCTCTCCTCCCCCTCGCCCCACTCTCCTCCCCCTCGCCCCACTCTCCTCCCCTCCCTCTCCTCCCCCTCTCCCCACTCTCCTCCCCCTCGCCCCACTCTCCTCCCCTCCCTCTCCTCCCCCTCTCCCCACTCTCCTCCCCCTCGCCCCACTCTCCTCCCCCTCGCCCCACTCTCCTCCCCTCCCTCTCCTCCCCCTCGCCCCACTCTCCTCCCCTCCCTCTCCTCCCCCTCGCCCCACTCTCCTCCCCTCCCTCTCCTCCCCCTCGCCCCACTCTCCTCCCCCTCGCCCCACTCTCCTCCCCTCCCTCTCCTCCCCCTCGCCCCACTCTCCTCCCCTCCCTCTCCTCCCCTCCCTCTCCTCCCCCTCACCCCACTCTCCTACCCTCCCTCTCCTCCCCCTCGCCCCACTCTCCTCCCCTCCCTCTCCTCCCCTCCCTCCCCTCCCCCTCGCCCCACTCTCCTCCCCTCCCTCTCCTCCCTCTCACCCCTCTCTCCTCCCCCTCACCCCTGTCTCCTCTCCCTCCCCCCTCTCTCCTCCCCCTCCCTCTCTCCTCCCTCGCCCCTCTCTCCTCCCCCTTGCCCCTCTCTCCTCGCCCCTCTCTCCTCCCCCTCCCCCCTTT
Organism: Hypomesus transpacificus; assembly: GCF_021917145.1. Classification (NCBI taxonomy): domain Eukaryota; kingdom Metazoa; phylum Chordata; class Actinopteri; order Osmeriformes; family Osmeridae; genus Hypomesus; species Hypomesus transpacificus. The sequence continues at coordinate 948,977 of NC_061064.1, forward strand.
CTCCTGCCCCTTAACCCTCTCTCCCCAGGCGGTGTGGGCTGGGTGGGGTCACGCGTCAGAGAACCCCAAACTCCCTGAACTGCTTCATAAGAACGGCATAGCCTTCATGGGTAAGAACCCTTAATTTTTATGAGGTGAGTGCTAGGTTTTGGGGTTAAGGTTAGATTTGTTAAGGTTAGTGATTGGGGGAAACTGGATTTTGAATGGGACTGAATTCTGAGTCCCCATTAACAAAATGTGTGTGTGTGATCGTAGGTAGCCTGTTGAGATGTGTGTGTGATCCTAGGTAGCCTGTTGAGATGTGTGTGTGTGTGATCGTAGGTAGCCTGTTGAGATGTGTGTGTGTGTGATCGTAGGGTTAGGGTGTGTGTGATCGTAAGTAGCCTGTTGAGATGTGTGTGTGTGTGTGATCGTAGGGTTAGGGTTAGGGTGTGTGTGATCGTAGGTAGCCTGTTGAGATGTGTGTGTGTGTGTGTGTGTGATCGTAGGGGTTAGGGTTAGGGTGTGTGTGATCGTAAGTAGCCTGTTTAGATGCTGGTCTCTGCTTTTCTCCCAGGTCCTCCTAGCCAGGCCATGTGGGCGCTGGGGGACAAGATCGCCTCGTCCATCGTGGCCCAGACAGCTGGGATCCCCACCTTACCCTGGAGCGGGAGAGGTACGCCTGGATGCTGCCCTGAGTGTTGACATTCTAATAGAAGTGTGGGAAGGTACTGACTGTGTCCATGTGTGTGTGTCTCAGGGAAGGTACTGACTGTGTGTTGGTGTGTGTCTCAGGTCTGACAGTGGAGTGGACAGAGAGTGATCAGAAGAAGAGGGTGATCAATGTTCCCCCGGAGGTGTATGACCTGGGCTGCATCCAGGATGTGGAGGCAGGATTGAAGGTCTGACCTAATGGATAACACTCTCACACTCTCATGCTCTGGTCCGGATGCTTCTCTAGGAGGAGGCTAAGCTGTGTGTGTGTGTGTGTGTGTGTGTGTGTGTGTGTGTGTGTGTGTGTGTGTGTGTGTGTGTGTGTGTGTGTGTGTGTGTGTGTGTGTCGCCAGGCTGCAGAGGAGGTGGGCTACCCTGTGATGGTGAAAGCTTCAGAAGGCGGCGGAGGGAAGGGCATCCGCAAGGTCAACACAGCAGACGACTTCCCCAACCTCTTCAGACAGGTGAGAGACGCCTCACCACCAGGGGACGGTCGGTGTGTATGTGTGACCCCTTGCTGACCTCTGACCCCTAACCCCAGGTCCAGGCGGAGGTTCCGGGCTCGCCCATCTTTGTGATGCAGCTGGCCAAGCACGCCCGGCACCTGGAGGTCCAGATCCTGGCCGACCAGTACGGCAACGCCATCTCCCTGTTCGGCCGGGACTGCTCAGTGCAGCGACGCCACCAGAAGATCATTGAGGAAGCTCCTGCCACCATCGCTAATGGAGATGTGTTTGAGGACATGGAGAGGGTAGGAGACGTGTATATATATATATATAGTTATGTACTGCATAATACTGTTATATGATTAACATATGTACCTGTGTACCTGCACAGGTGTATTAAATATTAATCTGTACAGTGACTGTCTGTATTGTGACTGTGTGTCCCCAGTGTGCTGTGAAGCTGGCTAAGATGGTGGGCTATGTGAGTGCGGGGACGGTGGAGTATCTCTACAGCCCAGACAGCAGCTTCTACTTCCTGGAGCTGAACCCGCGCCTGCAGGTGGAACACCCCTGCACTGAGATGGTGGCCGACGTCAACCTGCCCGCCGCACAGCTGCAGGTGGGGCGGACTGTGTGTGTGTGTGTTCATTCTCACATCAGAGCGCTTCACCACTCCTGACGGCTAATTCTACCTCAGTTCTCCATCAGATTGTATCAACTTAATTACTGCCAAAACATTTTGAAGCCCTATACTCTTATAATAATAAGTCAATTGGAGTATTAATGGAAAAAACTAAAAAGCAACTTGAGAAAGAAGCAGTTAGCTGATGATTCTCCTCTAACCCGCCAGATCGCCATGGGGATCCCCCTGAACCGGATCAAGGACATCCGGATGCTGTACGGAGTGCAGCCCTGGGGAGACTGTCCCATCGACTTTGAGGCTCTGTCCACCTCCCCCTCACCCCGGGGACATGTCATTGCCGCCCGCATCACCAGCGAGAACCCAGACGAGGTGACTCCTTCTTCCTCTCCTGTGTTCACAGGGTTAGGGTTAGGTCACAGGGGATCCAGGGTTAGGTCACAGGGTTAGGTCACAGGGGATCCAGGGTTAGGTCACAGGGTTAGGTCACAGGGGATCCAGGGTTAGGTCACAGGGTTAGGGTTAGGTCACAGGGTTAGGGTTAGGTCACAGGGTTAGGTCACAGGGTTAGGGTTAGGTCACAGGAGATCCAGGGTTAGGTCACAGGGTTAGGTCACAGGGTTAGGGTTAGGGTTAGGTCACAGGAGATCCAGGGTTAGGTCACAGGGACAAGTCACAGGGTTAGGTCACAGGGTTAAGTCACAGGGTTAGGGTTAGGTCACAGGGTTAGGTCACAGGGGATCCTGGCCTTCATGGACTGGACAGAGGAGAGACTAGTGTTAACAGAGAGGAGAGACTAGTGTTTACAGAGAGGAGAGACTAGCGTTTACAGAGAGGAGAGACTAGTGTTAACAGAGAGGAGAGACTAGTGTTTACAGAGAGGAGAGACTAGTGTTTACATAGAGGAGAGACTAGTGTTTACAGAGAGGAGAGACTAGTGTTTACAGAGAGGAGAGACTAGTGTTTACAGAGAGGAGAGACTAGTGTTAACAGAGGAAAGACTAGTGTTTACAGAGAGGAGAGACTAGTGTTAACAGAGAGGAAAGACTAGTGTTAACAGAGGAAAGACTAGTGTTTACAGAGAGGAGAGACTAGTGTTTACAGAGGAGAGACTAGTGTTTACAGAGAGGAGAGACTAGTGTCAACAGAGAGAAGACACTAGTGTTAACTGTGTTTTGTCCACCAGGGTTTCAAGCCCAGTTCCGGCACTGTTCAGGAGCTGAACTTCCGCAGCAACAAGAACGTGTGGGGCTACTTCAGCGTGGCGGCGGCTGGGGGGCTGCACGAGTTTGCTGACTCCCAGTTTGGACACTGCTTCTCCTGGGGGGAGAACCGGGAGGAGGCCATCTCGTAAGCTCACCCCTCCTCAGGTCCACCAGGGCCCTGAAACTACAGACAGCACACAGGCCCCACATCCCTTATCCTAGATACTGATACTGTCTGTATGGTGACCGTGTGTGTGTAGGAACATGGTGGTGGCTCTGAAAGAGCTGTCAATTCGAGGAGATTTCAGGACCACGGTGGAGTATCTCATCAAGCTGCTGGAGACAGAGAGCTTCCAACACAACAGCATTGACACTGGCTGGCTGGACCGACTAATCTCTGAGAAGATGCAGGTAGAGTCTGAACACAACGAGCTGGGCTTGGAGAATCCTGTAGTGTTTGTGTTTTAACCAACGTGTGTGTGCGTGTGTGTGTGCAGGCGGAGCGTCCCGACACCATGCTAGGCATCGTCAGCGGGGCTCTCCATGTTGCTGACTCCAATCTCAGGAACAGCGTCTCCAACTTCCTTCATTCTCTGGAAAGGTACTGTAGTGATGTTTTAGAAGAGATACTGTAGTGATGTTCTAGAAGAGGTGTAGTAGTGATGTTCTAGAAGAGGTGTAGTAGAGATGTTCTAGAAGAGGTACAGTAGAGAGATGTTCTAATAGAGGTGTAGTAGTGATGTTCTAGAAGAGTTACACTAGTGATGTTCTAGAAGAGTTACAGTAGAGAGATGTTCTCTCCTCGTGTCTCCAGGGGCCAGGTCCTCCCAGCCCACACGCTGCTCAACACTGTAGAGGTGGAACTCATCTACGAGGGCACCAAGTACATCCTGAAGGTGACCCGCCAGTCCCCCAGCTCCTACGTGGTGATCATGAACCACTCCCTGGTCGAGGTGGACGTGCACAGGCTGAGTGATGGAGGCGTGCTGCTGTCCTACGACGGCAGCAGCTACACCACCTACATGAAGGAGGAGGTGGACAGGTGAGGTTCTCTTCTGATGGGGCTTGGAGGCACCTTTACTGGGCAGATGGTCTGCAGATGCAGACACTTTCCTCCATGGGATTTGGACAGGGGCGTAACCATGGTTTAGACATTGGGGGGGTCCAAATGAATACCCTTCCCCATGAATTCTTTTTTTGTTAAGTGCATTGCCTACAATTCTATATTTATTCATGACAATTCGCACATTTAGAACATAGTTTCGAGGACAACATTGACCATTTGAATTCACATCTAAAAGGAATAGTGTAATTTCTCCAAGACAGTGACTGCCTGCATTGTGACCACGTAATTCTATCAGAAAAACAGCGACTCATGCTTTTATGAGGCTACTCGTTTTATTTGCTTACACATTTAGCTAGCTATCAAGTTACTCACTGTCTGAAAAAAATAAATGCGTATGCTTGGCTGCTGGTCCAGTTTTCTCCGCTTTTTAGTTAACCTCAAATCCTCCATTACTCTACCTCCTCTCTAACAAGTTAACCAACGTTACTTTCTTTGCGCTCAACTGACTGACGAAAAAGTGTTAGGTAACCATGACAATGCAGAACGACGCAAGGTGGATTCAAACGAAATCACACAAGTGTACAATTCGGAGGGGGATTCACACACTTATGTTTTTCTTAACAAACGGAAATAAATTGAAAATAAATAAGACTTAACAAGAGACCGATCCATTGACAGGGTTCATAAGAGGAGAACATATATTTAACATATTTTCTGCTGTATATTGGGGCAAACAGATTGGTATTTTCTCAATATTGGGGGTGACACGACCCCCCCAAAGATTGCGTGGTTACGCCCTTGGGTTTGGATACAGAGGGGTGGGTATCATTCTGTGTACCGTGTCACCATAGGTACCAGACGTGTGTGTTAGAGTCGTGTGTGTTCCCCCTCAGGTATCGTGTCACCATAGGGAACAAGACGTGTGTGTTTGAGCGAGAGAACGACCCGTCTGTGTTGCGCTCGCCGTCGGCAGGAAAGCTGATCCAGTACAGCGTGGAAGATGGAGGCCATGTGTTCTCTGGGCAGTGCTACGCTGAGATAGAGGTGAGGGAGCGGAAGGGCCGAGAGAGGTGGGGGGGGGTAATGCAGGTGATGAAGACTCTAACAGCAGTGTGTGTGTGTGTCAGGTGATGAAGATGGTGATGACTTTAACAGCAGTGTGTGTGTGTGTGTGTGTGTGTGTCAGGTGATGAAGATGGTGATGACTTTAACAGCAGTGTGTGTCAGGTGATGAAGACTCTAACAGCAGTGTGTGTGTGTTTCAGGTGATGACGACTCTAACAGCAGTGTGTGTGTGTGTCAGGTGATGAAGACTCTAACAGCAGTGTGTGTGTGTTTCAGGTGATGAAGATGGTGATGACTTTAACAGCAGCAGAGTCGGGGTGTATCCACTACGTGAAGCGTGCTGGGGCGGTGCTGGAGCCCGGCTGTGTGATCGCTAAACTGCAGCTGGACGACCCCAGCAGAGTCCAGCAGGTGGGAGAGGGGGGGGGGGTGTTGGGGAGGTGTTGCACCATGTAGCTGGACGACCCCAGCAGAGTCCAGCAGGTGGGGGAGAGAGGGGGGTGTTGGGGAGGTGTTGCACCATGTACCGCAGACGTTCCCCTTTCTATACTGAGTGGTTCTAAGTGTGTGTGTGTGTGTGTGTGTGTGCCAGGCGGAGCTCCACACAGGCCCCCTGCCCTGCATCCAGGCTGTGGCTCTGAGAGGAGAGAAGCTGCACAGGGTGTTCCACAGCACTCTGGACCACCTGGTGCACATCATGAGTGGATACTGTCTGCCTGAGCCCTTCTACAGCACCAAGGTGGGTCCATATCGCTCTCTGTCTTTCTCTCTCTGTGTTTATGTATACGTGTGTATATTTATGTGTGTGTGTGTGTGTGTGTGTGTGTGTGTGTGTGTGTGTGTGTGTGTGTGTGTGTGTGTGTGTGTGTGTGTGTGTGTGTGTGTGTGTGTGTGTGTGTGTGTGTGTGTGCAGCTGAAGGAGTGGGTGGAGCGTCTGATGAAGACCCTGCGCGACCCCTCGCTGCCCCTGCTGGAGCTGCAGGACATCATGACCAGTGTGTCTGGACGGGTCCCCCCCGCTGTGGACAAGGCCATCAGGAAGGAGATGGCCCAGTATGCCAGCAACATCACATCCGTGCTCTGCCAGTTCCCCAGCCAGCAGGTCTCTCTCTCACACACACACACACACACACATTCTTCATTCTAGTTAGGTACTAGATGAAGGCTGAATAATCTGTTTCCTCCCAGATCGCTAACATCCTGGACAGCCATGCTGCCACCCTGAACAGGAAGTCAGAAAGGGAGGTGTTCTTCATGAACACCCAGAGCATCGTCCAGTTGGTGCAGAAGTAAGCTCTCCTCCCCTCCCCATGCTCTCAATGTGTATCAGTCATACACTGACGTGTGTGTGTGTATGTCCAGGTACCGCAGTGGGATCCGGGGCCATATGAAGGCAGTGGTGATGGACCTTCTCAGACAGTACCTCAAAATAGAGGTCCAGTTCCAGAATGGTGAGAGAAATGAACTGTCATATGTTTAGATATTAGGGACAGGAAGGATGTCCGTACTGATGTCGAGACCGTTGAAACGTCCCCACCAGTGTTTAACAGCACAGCCTGGCAGTGTTGGCATATAGGGTGATGATAAACCGACCCTGTTCTTTTTTTTGACTGACATCTTTGTCTTCAGCCAGACCAGTAGTTTTTCAGTTTTCCCACACGAGGGCGCTGTTACACTAACTGTGCTTCCTGTCTATCCTGCGTTGCTGCTCCAGGACACTATGACAAGTGTGTGTTCATGCTGCGTGAGGAGAACAAGGGGGACATGGCCACCGTGCTCAACTACATCTTCTCCCACGCTCAGGTCACCAAGAAGAACCTGCTGGTCACCATGCTCATTGTACGTCTTAGCAACTCGGTCCTGAACCTCCGGGGTGGGGGGATCTGAACACTGAGCTGTGTGTGTGTGGGGGGGGGGGGTAGTGTATCTGAACACTGAGCTGTGTGTGTGTGGGGGGGGGGGTAGTGTATCTGAACACTGAGCTGTGTGTGTGTGTGGGGGGGGGGGGGTAGTGTATCTGAACACTGAGCTGTGTGTGTGTGGGGGGGGGGGTAGTGTATCTGAACACTGAGCTGTGTGTGTGTGTGTGTGGGGGGGGGGGGGGGTAGTGTATCTGAACACTGAGCTGTGTGTGTGTGGGGGGGGGGGGGTAGTGTATCTGAACACTGAGCTGTGTGTGTGTGTGGGGGGGGGGTAGTGTATCTGAACACTGAGCTGTGTGTGTGTGTGTGGGGGGGGGTAGTGTATCTGAACACTGAGCTGTGTGTGTGTGTGTGTGGGGGGGGTAGTGTATCTGAACACTGAGCTGTATGTGGGGGGGGGGGGTAGTGTATCTGAACACTGAGCTGTGTGTGTGTGTGCAGGACCAGTTGTGCGGCAGGGATCCCACCCTGACAGACGAGCTGATGACCATCTTGACTGAGCTCACCCAGCTCAGCAAGACCACCAACGCCAAGGTGGCCCTGCGGGCGCGCCAGGTCAGTCCTCCTACCCTCACCATGTCCCTCCTACCCTCACCATGCCCCTCCTACCCTCACCATGCCCCTCCTACCCTCACTATGCCCCTCCTACTCTCATCATGCCCCTCCTACCATCACTATGCCCCTCCTACCCTCACCATGCCCCTCCTACCCTCACCATGCCCCTCCTACCCTCACTATGCCCCTCCTACTCTCACCATGTCCCTCCTACCCTCACTATGCCTCTCCTACCCTCACCATGCCCCTCCTACCATCACTATGCCCCTCCTACCCTCACTATGCCCCTCCTACCCTCACCATGCCCCTCCTACCCTCACCATGCCCCTCCTACCCTCACTATACCCCTCCTACCCTCACCCTATCTCTGTCCAGGTGCTCATCGCCTCCCACCTCCCCTCCTATGAGCTGAGACACAACCAGGTGGAGTCCATCTTTCTCTCAGCCATCGACATGTATGGACACCAGTTCTGCATCGAGAACCTGCAGGTAGCGACCCTAGACTTGTCTGTCTATCTGTATGTATTCAAACTCAATTATATGTTGTTGAATCACTCTCTACATTTCTCTCTCTCTCTGTGTAGAAACTCATCCTGTCGGAGACGTCCATCTTTGATGTGCTGCCCAACTTCTTCTACCACAGCAACCAGGTGGTGAGGATGGCCGCCTTGGAGGTGAGAGACCAGTAGTGCTGTATCAGTAGTCCTACCTCAGTAGTCCTACCTCAGTAGTGCTGGATCAGTAGTCCTACCTCAGTAGTGCTGGATCAGTAGTCCTACCTCAGTAGTCCTACCTCAGTAGTGCTGTCTCAGTAGTCCTACCTCAGTAGTGCTGTATCAGTAGTCCTACCTCAGTAGTGCTGTATCAGTAGTCCTACCTCAGTAGTCCTACCTCAGTAGTCCTACCTCAATAATCCTACCTCAGTAGTCCTACATCAATAGTCCTGTATGTTTCCCCCAGGTGTACGTGCGGAGAGCCTACATTGCCTACGAGCTGAACAGCGTCCAGCATCGGCAGCTGAAAGACAACACCTGTATTGTAGAATTCCAATTCATGCTGCCCACCTCTCACCCCAACAGGTAGGTGACCCCGCCCTGCAGCCCTGCAGCCCCGCCCCTTCACCACTTCCCCCCCCACCTTTTAATGCCTCCCTCCATGTCCCATCCTCCCTGCTTTGTGTTGACCCTGTACTGGGACTCCTGGAGAGCAGCTGTTGTAGCAGAGCTGCTCTGACTGTCTCCATAGCCATAGTTAGGCACTGGGTTTCTGGTTTCATCCAATCAGAATGCTGGATACGAGAAGAGTTAAGAACAAATAGACTGCATCTTTACAATGTCATCACCAGTTGACCAGTGAGAAACTTCCTCCTTGATCCGGCTGCACATAGGCACCCGTCTTCCACCAGTTCCACTCGGATAGTTCAGAGTGGTTGTGTTCAGAGTGGTTGTGTTCAGAGTGGTTGTGTTCAGAGTGGTTGTGTTAAGAGTGTTGATGTTGGGAGAGGAGACGTCAGTCCAGGTTGTGATTGAGTGACTAACCATCAGGGTAAGGGTTACCCTAACCACCACCAGACCTCCGACAACGTTTCGGCTGCAAGTGTGTTTAACGTGTTAGTTACAGGCATGGACGGACTAACAGCAGCATGTGGCTGCATGTGTGCCCTCCAGGAATGAACGGACCTGAGAATACGCCTGTAGAACAGCTTGACAAAGCTCATGTTGCATGTTGTGGAGGGGCAGTCATGGTGACGTGGGTTTAGATGTTGATATTATTCTAGCACATTCCCACCACTCAGCCTCTCTCACCCCGGGTACAAGGGCGAGATACATAGTCTCTACAGACTGCTAACAGGAGTCAGGCTAGTTGTTGATAGTTGACCATATTTAAAGTAAAACATTGATTCACTGTTTTTTTTGCTGATCCTTTGGATGTTTTTTGTAAGTGTTAAGACAGATGCGCACAGGCACACACACACACACACACACACACACACATACACACACACACACACACACACACACACATACACACACACACACACACTCAGCACCCTGACTGTCGTGTCCTCTTCTTGCCTGCCACTAACCTTTCAGTAATCATGTGGTTTGATTTCAGAGGGAACATCCCCACTCTAAACAGGTAAAAACCTTTTTTTATTGACACCATATTTACTGGACTTGCAGCATGGCCTAAGTCTCTGGTGATTCTAGGAACAACACCCACTGCCTCACATTGTGAATATCAACTATAAATATAAAATAATATAAAAATTAAGATTTGTCATGATTGAGTTGCAAACCATGTTTGGCCATGCTGTTTGTTCCTGTTTAAATGTTTTTGAGTTGTCAACAAACAAACATTGTGATTTGGAGGCTGAAGCTAACTTCAGTTGATTTGTCCTGATGATTCTGATCTCTGATGAATCTGATCTCTGGTGACAGCATGGTGTCATTTGGCAGCATACCTGTCAGAAGTCCCACGTCAAAAAAAACCTTTGTGTGTGTGTCCATCAGTATGCCTGGTACGACAGGACTGTATGGCTGACTGTATTCTGTGTATGCATGCAAACATTATGGGTGGATAACCAGCTATGACTGTAAAAGAAGAAGAGTTGCTGTCCTCATCAGAAACATGCGGTTGTGTGAACTGTGCCACTGCTCTCAGGAGGCTGTGTGCTCCTGTGGCTGGCAGGAAGGCTGTGCTCAGCAAAGCACTGGCTGCTAGCGCTCTCACAGCTGAGGGGCGGAAGGGGGAGGAGGAGAGACCTCCAGCTGGCAGCTCTGAGGACAGGTCAGCCCACACACTCCCCTGTCTGGCCTCTGGGCTTGGTTGGGCATCTTCTGAGCAGACTAAACACTGAGATATCTGCATCTCACTTCACATCCTGGGAGGACTTTCTGGTGGGCGTCTGATAGCTTCTCAAGCTGCTGTTCACAGGTTCCTGGGTCTGTGTTCTGGGTCTGTGTTCTGAGAAGGGGACCGCTCCACCTCTCTGGTGTCCTCTGTCTTGGCCAGATTAACTCTGACTCCTGCTCTACCAGAGGGGAACTCTCTGACCCCTGCTCTACCAGAGGGGAACTCTCTGACCCCTGCTCTACCAGAGGGGAACTCTCTGACCCCTGCTCTACCAGAGGGGAACTCTCTGACCCCTGCTTTACCAGAGGGGGAACTCTCGGTGGCGTTTATCCACTTCTGACCTTCTGGGGTTCTGGTGTTTTTGACCCTCATTCACCACAAGTCAGAGCACTCTCTTCATTCAGATAGGGACGAGTCCAGGGACGAGTGAGGAGTCAGGACTGGGGCCTCCTGGGTGTGGTCTGTGGGCTGGGCCGGGCGAGGGTTAGGATGCTGATAGGGTTACTGTGCTCTGTTCCAGAATGTCTTTCTCGTCCAACCTGAACCACTATGGGGTGGTGAGCGTAACGGATGTGCTGCTGGACACCTCCTTCACCCCGCCCTGCCAGCGCATGGGCGCCATGGTGTCCTTCCGCTCCTTCCAGGAGTTCTGCAGGTGAGATACCCCATGGCCCCCTACTCTGGTCCCATGGCCCCCTACTCTGGCCCCCTACTCCCCTACTCTGGCCCCCTACTCTGGCCCCCTACTCCCCTACTCTGGCCCCCTACTCTGGCCCCCTACTCCCCTACTCTGGCCCCCTACTCTGGCCCCCTACTCCCCTACTCTGGCCCCCTACTCTGGCCCCCTACTCTGGTCCCATGGCCCCTAGCTGTGATGATGCCTAAACCCAGCTCTCCTCTCCCCCTGAAGGAACATTAAAGATGTTATGAGCTGCTTCTCGGACTCTCCTCCCCCCAGCCCCACCTTCCCTGAGGGGGGCAGCCCAGTGCTGTACGGAGAGGAGGACAGCAAGGTGAGGGGGGGAGCTTGGGTCCATCTATTGTACAGGTGCAAACCACTGAGAGTTCCAATCCACACTTTACTATTAGGATGCATTTACAGTTTGGCTGATTCCTTCACCGAATTTTGTGTGTGTCTGATTGCGTGCATTCATGTTTGTGTGTGTGCAAAACCAGAGCATTCAGGACGAGCCCATCCACATCCTAAACGTTGCCATCAAGACTGACAGTGACATTGATGATGACGGACTAGCCTCCATGTTCAGAGAGTTCACCCAGGCCAAGGTGGGTTGTCCAGGTGTCTGCTCCAGCGCCCCCTGCTGCTGTGGAGGTACAGTACCTCCTCCTCATCTGCCTCTCACGCTCTTCTCCTTCCCCAGAAATCCCTGCTGATCGAACATGGCATCCGTAGACTGACCTTCCTTGTGGCGCAGAAGGTACTCCCTCCCTCCTCCCTCTTTCCCCTCCCTCCATCCTCCTCCTTTCCTCCCTCTCTCCCCTTCCTCCCTCCTCCTCCTCCCTCCCTCTCTCGCCTCCCTCCTCCTCCCTTCCTCCCTCCCCTCTTCCTCCCTCCTCTCTCCCCTCCCTCCCCTCTTCCTCCCTCATCCACATGTCTCCTGCACTCCTTATCAGCTCTCCCCAATCTTCTACCCAGAGAGATCACCACAATAAGAGTCAATTATCTCACCTGCGATTGGTCCTAATTTGCATCTTAAATTTGGCTGTTTTTGTCTGCTTCCTGTCTCTTCCTGTCTGCTTCCTGTCTCTTCCTGTCTCTTCGTCTCCTCTTCCTGTCCCGTCTGGCCTCCCTGGGGGTTGGGCTCTCAGGATTTCAGGAAGCAGGTCAACTGTGAGGTGGACCAGAGGTTTCATGTGAGTAGAATGAAAGGATGTGATCTACATCACATTTGACGTTTCATTGATCCCTTTTATGCAGCGTGACGTACTCTACTGCAAATAGAATATTTCAGTGGTCAGCGTTAAGGAACGGGAGTGGAGGAAGGGAGGGGTTAGATCTACCCCCCCCATCCCCCCACCCCACTCAGCAACAATGCAGAGTATTTTCCAAGTGCATGCTTCTCCACTGATTTCAGACACACTTGGGGGGGTAATTATTAGTGTTCCCTGGTGTAGCAGGCTGGATGAATGCCAGCCTCTCCCCCTGCCCCCAGCCTGCTCGCTCCCCTCCTCAGGCAGAGAAGAACAGGCCTGATGAGATAATCACCCTCTCCTCGTACCTCCTCGTTATCTAGCTTTGTCATGAGGGGCAAAACTCCCCCTGTGAGCCCCAGCCAGCCTCCACACCTACTGTCCCACTGTGGCCCTGGGAAGTGAGGCTAGCTTTGCTAGGGTGTTGGGCCTAGGGTTAGGGAACCCTGTCCCTCCAACACCACATAGAGCCATACCTGCAGCCTCTTCTGTGAGGATTGGAGCTAGTGAGTGTGTTTTAGCATCCAACTGCATGTTGATTGACTGTAGGACTGCTGTCCTGGTCTCCCCACACCTCCCAGTATTCCAGAATGTTCTGGCGTTCTACTGGTTCCGGGGAGAATTGTTATGGTTTATTCATCCCTCAGTATGTAGCTGTTACTGCTGTGTCTGTGGATGGAATCACCTTTTGTTTGAATTAGCAAAAAACAGGGTACACCATGGTTGGCGTGGCGACGGGAAAGCAGCTCACTTTCCCCAGACAATACCCGCCTAATTGCAAAACACACTCCTCAATTTAGACCTTGGAAAGAGGCGGGAAACTGTTACAATTAAAGGACATCATGTGTTCTAGTGGCCCGGTGTCTGCCTGCCAGCGTTGCCGTGGCGTTAGGCGTGTAATTAGGCAGGTATTGTATTTACAGGCAGCTGTACTCCTCATCAGGGCGACGGCTGTTTGGCTGTAGCTCCTACAGGAGAGGGAGTCTCACCACAGCTGTCGACGCTCTGCTTGTGGTCCAGCGTCAGAGAGCCCTTTCAGAGAACCCCTGTAGTGAACCTTTTAGAGAGAACAGCCAACTTACGTGTGGCTGCCAGTCGTCTAGTCAGATTCTCACCCCTCCTGTCACTATATCCTGAGCTGGGAGCTCCATGTGTTTCGTTAGGGGTTAGGATGTGTGTAGTTAGGGTTAGGATGTGTTAAGAGTTAGGATGTGTGTAGTTAGGGTTAGGATGTGTTTAGGGTTAGGGTGTGTTTAGTTCGGGTTAGGATGTGTGTAGTTCGGGTTAGTATGTGTGTAGTTCGGGTTAGTATGTGTGTAGTTCGGGTTAGTTTGTATGTGTGTATGAACTGCTCAGAGCTCTGACTGTCACTAACCTCTAACACTCTGGAAGTGTGATGATGTGTCTCACAACACCTGAACACGTTTGTAACTTGTATTATTTCTCTCTCTTTCCCTCTCTCTCTCTCTCTCTTATACAGAGAGAGTTTCCTAAGTTCTTCACCTTCCGTGCCAGAGACAAGGTGAGTCTGCTCTCCCAGTACAGACAGACAGGTGAGGGTGAGGGGTCACTCCAGTGTGGTCCTCAGCAGCAGGGTTAGGGGTCTCTCCAGTGTGGTCCTCAGCAGCAGGGTCTCTCTCCATCCTGATAATTGATGGTTGTGTCCGGGTTGTTGCCAGGTTCACTACAAACCTCATTAAATTAATGAACTATTTAATGATGTCCCCCATTGAAGAGAAATGACACGCATTAGCAGGCTGAGATTGAAAATGTTCTCCTGCCTGGTGCTGTTTGTGGCTCTGGGCCAGGTTCCCTCCTCCCTGAAGGTGAAACAGCTCCTCCAGTGAGATAAAGGAACCCAGGAGAGAGGGTTAGGTTTCAGGGACCAACCTCCTACAGAGAACCCACGGGGGACTTTCTGTGGAGGAGGCCCCTCTCTCCCTGCTGTGTAGGACTGTGTGGTTGTGGTCTGACCATGTGGTTGTGGTCTGACCATGTGGTTGTGGTCTGACCATGTGGTTGTGGTCTGACCATGTGGTTGTGTTCCAGTTTGAGGAGGACAGGATCTACCGTCACCTGGAGCCAGCTCTGGCCTTCCAGCTGGAGCTGAACCGCATGAGGAATTTTGCCCTGACCGCCATCCCCTGTGCCAACCACAAGATGCACCTGTACCTGGGTGCTGCCCGCGTCGAGGTGGGCACCGAGGTCACGGACTACCGCTTCTTTGTGAGGGCCATCATCCGCCACTCAGACCTGGTTACCAAGGTGAGGAGTGTGTGTCTGTGGGTGTGTGTCTGTGGTCGTGTGTCTGTGGTCGTGTGTCTGTGGTCGTGTCTTTGGTCGTGTGTGTGGTCGTGTGTCTGTGGTCGTGTGTGTCAGTCTGACTGTCCCGTGTGTTGTCCAGGAAGCCTCGTTTGAGTACCTCCACAACGAGGCTGAGCGGCTGCTGTTGGAGGCTATGGATGAGCTGGAGGTGGCGTTCAACAACACCACCGTCCGTACCGACTGCAACCACATCTTCCTCAACTTTGTCCCCACCGTCATCATGGACCCCTCCAAGGTGGGCGGGGTCCCCGACACGGGGTGCCGGGGTCCCCCTGGGGGGCTGTGTGCTGGCTGACTTGTGGCCTCCAGCATAGACACGTTCACACACTGACACACACACACACATGCACTCACACACAAGCATGGCTGTTAAAGTCAATGACTAAATCATGGAACTGTCTATTACTGGGATGTCCCTCTGTGTGTGAAGCTGTTTTAGCTGTTTGCCCTTATGCTGCCCCCTGTATACCAGATCGAGGAGTCGGTGCGCTCCATGGTGATGCGCTACGGCAGCCGCCTGTGGAAGCTGCGCGTGCTGCAGGCTGAACTGAAGATCAACATCCGTCTGACGCCCACGGGGAAGCAGATCCCCATCCGGCTGTTCCTCACCAACGAATCTGGATACTACCTGGACATCAGCCTGTACAAGGAGGTCACTGACTCCCGCACCGGACAGGTGGGGCCCAAAGACCGTCAGGTGGGGCCCTCACACACACACACACACACACACCATAGAACACTCATCCCTCACCAGGCTTACGTGAGGGAGAATACACGGTATAAAAATAAATTAAACTTCCGTGCAAATTAATTAATGTAATTCGGAACTACTGTTAGATACTCGTGTTCTTTAGGGACACCTAATCCGTTGCCCCGCTTTAGCTCTGAAGCTCTGATTGGGCCGCCATGAGTCAGAGATAGCTAGCAGCACTTAGGACGAGTATGGCGAGTGGTGGCGACCGACGAGAGATGGAGGACCCGCCGGCCTCTTTAAGATCACAAGTTTGGGAAAACTTTGGTTTCCCATTCAGTTACAGTAGTACAGGCGAGAGAGTGGTGGATAAGACGAGCACTGTGTGTCGGCGTTGTTCAGCAGTAGTGGGGTATGTAAGTGGAAATACATCTAACATGCTAACGCATATTACCCCTCTGGCGTGTGCTAAATGACTACAAATATCCGACGCCATCACCCAGGTGTGCCAATCACTGGAAGGAGACAAAAAAACTGTCCAACTTCTCCTCCCTGCAGTGCTTAACCAGCCTTTAGATACACATACAAACAGGGCCCAAAAAATCACTGACGAAATTGGAAGTTACATGTCATTTTAAATGCGCCCGTATTTTCTCGTAGAGGAACCTGGCTTGTTTTGCTTTTCTCTCCATTGTACCGAACTCGTACCGAACTGTGATGTCTGAACCGCGGAATAAACCGAACCATGACTTCAGTGTACCGTTCCACCCCGAAGCACCTGGGACCATCAGTCTGAGGGATGACTCCATCCCTCCATGTCTGTCTGGGAAGGGGGGTGTTGGGTCCCTGTGCTTGTGTCACTGACTGGCCCTGTGCTTGGCCGTTGATGGATTGTGTTCATGGTTGTGTTGGTACAGATTAACTGATGGATTGTGTTCATGGTTGTGTTGGTACAGATTAACTGCTCCTGTAGAGGTGCGTCAGTGGAGATTAACCCTAACCCTAACTAGCTGTTTACTTGTCAGTAGAGTGTGTGTGTTTGTTTGTTTGTAGTCAGTGATTTTGTGTGTATCAGTGGAGATTAACTGTTCCTGGTGGTGTGTGTGTAGTGTGTGTGTTCCTGGTGGTGTGTGTGTAGTGTGTGTGTTCCTGGTGGTGTGTGTGTAGTGTGTGTTTTCCTGGTGGTGTGTGTGTGTTCCTGGTGGTGTGGTGACTGACTCGTCCTCCCCCCTCGTGTCCAGATCATGTTCCAGGCGTATGGGGACAAGCAGGGGCCCCTGCATGGCATGCTCATCAACACCCCGTATGTCACCAAGGACCTGCTGCAGTCCAAGCGCTTCCAGGCTCAGTCTCTGGGGACCACCTATGTGTACGACTTCCCTGAGATGGTCAGGCAGGTAGGACCCTCCACAGGAACAGGACCATCACTGCTTCACTCCTCAGTCATGGAGATCCATCTCTCTTTGTCTCTGTCTATATATCCACCTGTCTGTCTGTCTCTCTCTGTCTTCCCCTTTCCTCCGCAGGCTCTGAAGAAACTGTGGCACTCGTGCCAGTCACAGGCCCACCTGCCCCCCTGCCCCCTGCCCTCAGAGCTGCTCAGCTTCACTGAGCTGGTGCTGGATGCTCAGGGCCAGCTGGTGCAGATGAACCGCCTACCTGGGGGCAATGAGGTGAGCAGCGTTGCCACGGTCACTTGGTCACCATGGCTACCTAAACACAACCAGGACCCTGACATACTTATAAAACCACAAGTGCTTGTTTATGGGCTTTAGATGCTGGTGCTTGTTATAAGTGTTTTCTTAAAATGTGTGTGTTTATAAGACTAACTTACCATGGCCTTATTACCCATTTACTGATGCTGCAAGAACCTGGATCGACCTGCCCTCTTCTTGGTGTTAGGTTCCTGTGGTTCCGTGTGTGACCTGTAGGGGTCTCTGTGCTCCAGTGTAACTGCAGGGTCATCGTGTTACAGACCCACACACTTTAGCATTCCTTATGTTTAGTTGCATATAACAGGATTCCCTTCAAAACGTCCATTACACAGCATGGTAAGGTTAAGGTGTGTAACCCTTACACACTGTGGTTAGGGTTAGAGTGTAACCCTTACAGTGTGGTTAGGGTTAGAGTGTAACCCTTACAGTGTGGTTAGGGTTAGAGTGTAACCCTTACAGTGTGGTTAGGGTTAGAGTGTAACCCTTACAGTGTGGTTAGGGTTAGAGTGTAACCCTTACACACTGTGGTTAGGGTTAGAGTGTAACCCTTACAGTGTGGTTAGGGTTAGAGTGTAACCCTTACAGTGTGGTTAGGGTTAGATGTGTGTAACCCTTACACACTGTGGTTAGGGTTAGAGTGTAACCCTTACAGTGTGGTTAGGGTTAGAGTGTAACCCTTACAGTGTGGTTAGGGTTAGAGTGTAACCCTTACAGTGTGGTTAGGGTTAGAGTGTAACCCTTACAGTAAGGTTAGGGTTAGATGTGTGTAACCCTTACACAGCGTGTGTGTCTCCCCCCCCCCCCCCCCCCCCTCCCCCAGATCGGCATGGTAGCATGGAGGATGACCCTGCGGACTCCAGAGTACCCGTCCGGCCGTGAGGTGGTCGTCATTAGCAACGACATCACGCACAAGATTGGCTCGTTCGGGCCCCAGGAGGACGCTCTGTTCCTGCAGGCCTCTGAGATGTCCCGCGCCAGCGCCATACCACGCGTCTACATCGCTGCCAACAGCGGCGCCCGCATCGGCCTGGCGGAGGAGATCAGACACATGTTCCATGTGGCCTGGCAGGACCCAGCTGACCCCTACAAGGTCAGGGTTCAGTAGGCAGGGGGATGTTTGATATTCACAGCATTCAAGGCGGAACTCTTTTCACAAGACTTCCATTTTACATGAAATCCAGTAGATCTCTACATGCCTCTGATAACAGTAGCAGTCATCCTCAGCGAGAATTAAGGCCACATTCCTTCATTCCTCATAAAATCCTTCTGAATGACCTCTTCCCCTCCAGCCCTAACGAAGACTTCCTGTCCCCCCCTCAGGGCTTCAAGTACCTGTACCTGACCCCCCAGGACTACAAGAAGGTGTCGGCCCTCAACTCTGTCCACTGTGAGCATGTGGAGGACGAAGGAGAGTCCAGGTGAGACCTGCAGCAACCCTCACCTCCACACTTATACCCTAACCCTCACTTCCACACTCATACCTAACCCTCACCTCCACACTCATACCTAACCCTCACCTCCACACTCGTACCCTAACCGTCACTTCCACACTCATACCTAACCCTCACCACCTGGCAAGGTGATGTCACATGCCTGGCCAGGTCATGATGTCAGATGTCTCCTCCCCCGCAGGTACAAGATCACTGACATCATTGGCAAGGAGGAGGGGCTGGGGGTGGAGAACCTGAAGGGTTCTGGGATGATTGCAGGAGAATCCTCCCTGGCCTACGATGAGGTCATCACCATGAACCTGGTACACTGGGCCTTCCTGTGTTCTTTGCAAATATACAAACACACACACATACATACAAACCATCTTTCATCTAACCCCTGACCCCAGGTAACCTGCAGAGCCATAGGGATCGGGGCCTACCTGGTGCGGCTGGGCCAGAGGACCATTCAGGTGGACAACTCTCACATCATCCTCACCGGCGCTGGAGCGCTCAACAAGGTAGAACACAGGAACCCAGCATGGTTCCTCATTAAGGTAGAACACAGGAACCCAGCATGGTTCCTCATTAAGGTAGAACACAGGAACCCAGCATGGTTCCTCATTAAGGTAGAACACAGGAAACCAGCATGGTTCCTCATTAAGGTAGAACACAGGAACCCAGCATGGTTCCTCATTAAGGTAGAACACAGGAACCCAGCATGGTTCCTCATTAAGGTAGAACACAGGAACCCAGTATGGTTCCTCATTAAGGTAGAACACAGGAACCCAGTAGGCCTGGTCCAGTGTTTCTTGGCTGTAACTGTCAGCATATGACTATAGACTTGTGAGGCTGGGTGAGGCTGTGTGTGCAGCGTGTGAGGCTGTGTGTGTGCAGCGTGTGAGGCTGTGTGAGGCTGTGTGTGCAGCGTGTGAGGCTGTGTGAGGCTGTGTGAGGCTGTGTGTGTGAGGCTGGGTGTGCAGCGTGTGAGGCTGGGTGAGGCTGTGTGAGGCTGTGTGTGTGCAGCGTGTGAGGCTGGGTGAGGCTGTGTGTGCAGCGTGTGAGGCTGGGTGAGGCTGTGTGTGCAGCGTGTGTGCAGCGTGTTTCAGACAGCTTCAGGTCTGTCCTCTAACGAGCATTAGATGAACGTGGGAGGACAGACGGCAGGTTATTATATTCCAGGTTATTTCCTGTGATTGTTCTGTGTTGAGGCCTGTGATGAGACCCTAATGTGTGCTGTGCATCGTCATCTGGGAGCCGTACATTGTCTCTTTATTTCATGCAGTTCACTAATCTGCATTTTGATATGATGTTCCTCTATTAATATTCATTAGACGGTCATGCCATGTAAAACACTCTGAACTGGTGACAGACAGACAGACAGACTTGTGTCTTGGATCTTGGCTGTACCTTTCACCATTTGTCTCCAATCAGAACGAAAGGTTTTGGCAGATGTTTTCTCTGCGTGTTCTAGCAGCACTGGCTCCTCCCCCCTCCCCTGTCTCCCTGTCACTGCATTAACATGACTCCATTCCAAAGTACATGACAAATTGCAGCATTACAAAATACAACATGCTTGATTCCATTTGCATATTTTGCTGGAAGCGCCTGCGTGTGTTAAACGCGTGTGCGCACGTGTGTGCACGGGTGTGTGTGCTTGAACATTTGTGTGTGTTGGTGTCTTTCTGTTACTTCTGTGAGTTGCAGCATGGTTAGGTTAGCAGGTGTCTCCTCTGGATAAGGGACAGGAAGCCTGTAGCTGGCTGGACAGCGTCCATGCCCTGTGGGGAAGGTCTTTCCACCAGACAGGGGAGGACAGGCTGCAGGGGGAACCTGCCTCTAGGACCCTGATAGGCTCATCCAGAGAACCGTCATCTCAGTGTCTGGTAGAAATGTCTCACATCTGGACAGTGACTGGATAGTAACCAGTGGAACCACGTATACCTCAGTTGGCTTTGATAGTCTGATGACTCTCTCCTGTCGCCCGGCCCTGAGTCAGCCTGTCAAGGTGACTGTGCAGATTTCCAGGGTGGCAGGCGGGGCTGACAGCTTTAGGAGAGAGGCCCAGGTTTGTAGCCATGGAGATAACCGTTAACGGTAATAAAGAAAGTCAATGATGGCCGGTGGTGGTGTGTGTGTGTGTGTGTGTGTGTAGGGGGTCAGTATTGATCCACATGAGGACCAAACACACACACGTCCTCAGGAGCACACACACATTGGTAAATGTAGTGACAGGTGTGTGCTTTCCCCCCAGGTGCTGGGCAGGGAGGTGTACACCTCCAACAACCAGCTGGGTGGAGTGCAGATCATGCACAACAACGGTGTGACCCACAGCACGGTGTGCGATGACTTCGAGGGTGTGTTCACTCTCCTGCAGTGGCTCTCCTACATGCCCAAGGTACCCTAACCCTACCCTAGCTACCACTAACCCTGCTGTAGTGTCTCCTACCTGTTCCATATGTCATGACTTGTGTTCTGGATGTTTCCTGATGTCATGACTTGTGTTCTGGATGTTTCTGGGCTGTAGTGTGCGTCAAGTCCGGTGCCCATCCTCAAAGCCAAGGACCCCATCGACCGGCTGGTTGAGTTCCTGCCAACCAAGGCTCCCTACGACCCTCGCTGGATGCTGGCTGGCCGCCCCAGCCAGAGTAAGTCTTACTGTGTCTGTCTGTATACAGGACTGTCTGTCTATACTGGTTAGATATATCTGGTTACATTTCACTGATTTTGGACACTCATCAATACAGTAGCCCAGCAGAAGATCAATGATCAGAAGTGGTTAGGGTTAACACTAACCCAGGTTAACACTAACCCTAAAAGTGTGTGCTCTCTATAATCATAAAAACGCATATTAACATAGATTATATTTTTCTACCTCTAGATTCTTCCCCCATTTGATATGACATCTATTACATATCTTAATATGTGACTGAATGAAACCTTTATTGCCCCAAGGGGAATTTGTTCTGCACCAAGAGCTTGAAAACAGATACATTCAATACTGTAGACAGGACAGTACAGTGGACATAACATCATTATTAAAAAGCACAGTGAGACATAAAAATGCAAGAATAAAATAATACAAAATACAACTCACAGAAATAACTTAGGAATAACTTTAAAAGGTCAGCAGGTCGAGTACACAGTGAAGTGCATAGTGCCAGAAAGGATCAAATGATAAAAATAAAGTATAATGTATGTAAAATAAATCATTTCACATCGTCAGTATGTCTGGTATTGCTACATTACTGTAGCACATTAGGGAAACTTGTCCCCACTTTGTCAAGGACACCTGACACACCATCGTCATCTAATTAAGACTTCTGTCACATCATCATCACTCACACTCTGCAGGTTCAACTGTTGGAGGCTTGTGGCCCCCATGCCAATATCACTGTGTGGGTGTTAGGTCTAACCCTAACCCATGGATGAGGGATAGGAGTTAGTGTGTGACGGGTCAGAGAGAGAGACGGGTCAGAGAGAGAGAGAGAGAGACGGGTCAGAGAGAGAGAGACGGGTCAGAGAGAGAGAGAGACGGGTCAGAGAGAGAGAGAGACGGGTCAGACAGAGGTACCAGCTGCCCTGCCCCTGAAGGAGTGATAGCAGGAAATGGATCTCTCCTGTTTTACAGCAGGGCCACAGCCTGCCCTTCCATATCGCTGTCATCAAGGTTATGGCTTTGGGGGGCAGCAGTCGCGTCTGTAGCGGGGGGAGACTTAACACAGTAGTCCTGTATAACGGCTGAGGACTGGGCCTTTTTCCAATGCTTTATTCTTGTAATTTCTTCCTTCTTTCCCATCTCTCTCTCCCTCTCCCTCTCTCTCTCCCTCTCTCTCTGTGTCTCTCTCTCCCCCCCCCCCCCCCAGCTCCTAAGGGTTCCTGGCAGAGTGGCTTCTTTGACCAGGGCTCCTTCATGGAGATCATGCAGCCCTGGGCTCAGAGTGTGGTGGTGGGCAGGGCCAGGTGAGGAGACACACACACACCTGGCTGAGCCTGGGGGCCTCCACAGTGTGGGCCGTCTCACTGATGACTGACCTGTGACCTCTCCCTTCCCAGGCTGGGGGGAATACCCACAGGAGTGGTTGCCGTGGAAACCAGATCAGTGGAGCTGTCAATCCCGGCCGACCCGGCCAACCTGGACTCAGAGGCCAAGGTACTCCCACACACACACACACACACACATATAGTGGAACAACAGTCATAGTGTACCTCGCCACCAGGCTCCTGTATGGTCATTGACTTAGTCACTGATCTGCAAATTTGCACTATTGTACTGTACTCCACTTAGGTTAGAATAGGTTATAGGGTTGAAACGGGATTTTATGATATGATATGTGCATTTAGACCCTGTGTGTTAACATGTTCTGACCCTGTGTGTTAGCATGTTCTGACCCTGTGTGTTAGCATGTTCTGACCCTGTGTTAGCATGTTCTGACCCTGTGTGTTAGCATGTTCTGACCCTGTGTGTTAACATGTTCTGACCCTGTGTGTTAACATGTTCTGATCCTGTGTGTTAAGATCATTCAGCAGGCGGGCCAGGTGTGGTTCCCAGACTCGGCCTTTAAGACTGCCCAGGCCATCAGGGACCTGAACCGAGAGGGGCTGCCGCTCATGGTGTTCGCCAACTGGAGGGGCTTCTCAGGGGGCATGAAAGGTACCTGCAGCCAGGAGGGGTGTGTGGGTGTGTGTGATGTGTATATACAGTACATGCAGCCAGGAGGGGTGTGTGGGTGTGTGTGATGTGTATATACAGTACATGCAGCCAGGAGGGGTGTGTGGGTGTGTGTGATGTGTATATACAGTACCTGCAGCCAGGAGGGGTGTGTGGGTGTGTGATGTGTATATACAGTACCTGCAGCCAGGAGGGGTGTGTGGGTGTGTGATGTGTATATACAGTACATGCAGCCAGGAGGGGTGTGTGGGTGTGTGATGTGTATATACAGTACCTGCAGCCAGGAGGGGTGTGTGGGTGTGTGTGATGTGTATATACAGTACCTGCAGCCAGGAGGGGTGTGTGGGTGTGTGATGTGTATATACAGTACATGCAGCCAGGAGGGGTGTGTGGGTGTGTGATGTGTATATACAGTACCTGCAGCCAGGAGGGGTGTGTGGGTGTGTGATGTGTATATACAGTACCTGCAGCCAGGAGGGGTGTGTGGGTGTGTGATGTGTATATACAGTACCTGCAGCCAGGAGGGGTGTGTGGGTGTGTGTGATGTGTATATACAGTACCTGCAGCCAGGAGGGGTGTGTGGGTGTGTGTGATGTGTATATACAGTACCTGCAGCCAGGAGGGGTGTGTGGGTGTGTGTGATGTGTATATACAGTACATGCAGCCAGGAGGGGTGTGTGGGTGTGTGTGATGTGTATATACAGTACCTGCAGCCAGGAGGGGTGTGTGGGTGTGTGTGATGTGTATATACAGTACCTGCAGCCAGGAGGGGTGTGTGGGTGTGTGATGTGTATATACAGTACATGCAGCCAGGAGGGGTGTGTGGGTGTGTGATGTGTATATACAGTACCTGCAGCCAGGAGGGGTGTGTGGGTGTGTGTGATGTGTATATACAGTACATGCAGCCAGGAGGGGTGTGTGGGTGTGTGATGTGTATATACAGTACCTGCAGCCAGGAGGGGTGTGTGGGTGTGTGTGATGTGTATATACAGTACATGCAGCCAGGAGGGGTGTGTGGGTGTGTGATGTGTATATACAGTACATGCAGCCAGGAGGGGTGTGTGGGTGTGTGATGTGTATATACAGTACATGCAGCCAGGAGGGGTGTGTGGGTGTGTGTGATGTGTATATACAGTACCTGCAGCCAGGAGGGGTGTGTGGGTGTGTGATGTGTATATACAGTACCTGCAGCCAGGAGGGGTGTGTGGGTGTGTGTGATGTGTATATACAGTACCTGCAGCCAGGAGGGGTGTGTGGGTGTGTGTGATGTGTATATACAGTACATGCAGCCAGGAGGGGTGTGTGGGTGTGTGTGATGTGTATATACAGTACATGCAGCCAGGAGGGGTGTGTGGGTGTGTGTGATGTGTATATACAGTACCTGCAGCCAGGAGGGGTGTGTGGGTGTGTGATGTGTATATACAGTACATGCAGCCAGGAGGGGTGTGTGGGTGTGTGATGTGTATATACAGTACCTGCAGCCAGGAGGGGTGTGGGTGTGTGATGTGTATATACAGTACATGCAGCCAGGAGGGGTGTGTGGGTGTGTGATGTGTATATACAGCTCTATGCAGCTCCTAACCTCTCCCCCAGACATGTACGACCAGGTTCTGAAGTTTGGGGCCTACATTGTGGACGGTCTGAGGGAGTACCGGCAGCCGGTGCTGGTCTACATCCCCCCCCAGGCTGAGCTCCGGGGGGGCTCCTGGGTGGTCATAGACCCCACCATCAACCCCCGGCACATGGAGATGTATGCTGACAAGGACAGCCGGTGAGACTCCACACAGGACTGGCCTGGTCCAGACAGACAGGGGTTCAGACAGACAGGGGGTCAGACAGACAGGTTGATTTCTGAAGCTTATGTTTGGATAAAAATATCCTTGTTATTCATCTGTGTATCACATGCTGAAACTCAGGTCTTAATCCCAACAATCTTGTCTACTTCTCTCTTTGTTTATTTCTCCATCTCTCTCTTCACCTCTCTCTCCATCTCCCTCTCTCTCTCTCCATCTCTCCCTCCCTCTCTCTCTCTCTCTCTCTCTCCCTCTCCCCCTTCCCTCTCTCACTCCACCCTCCCTACAGAGGTGGGGTTCTGGAGCCAGAAGGAACAGTGGAGATCAAGTTCAGGAAGAAGGATCTGGTAAAGACCATGAGGAGAGTGGATCCTGTCTACACAGGCCTGGCAGAGAAGCTGGGTAAGTCCTCTAGCTACCCACAACATCTGTCTCTCTATCTCTCCCCTCGCTCCCCTGTATCTCTCCTCTCTGTGTTTCAGCAGGACTGGTATATCTGATAGGGCACGTGTGCTGTAATTCCCTGTCACTGTTCTATATCTGGGAGGGGAGAGGGGGACTGGGGGGGTAACTGATTGGCTTTGATACAAATACATCTGGGCTGTCATCACCCAGGGGTTGTGATGGAGGCAGAGACAGTGTTACTGAGAGCTGGTCAGTTAGAGACTGAGAGGAGAGCTGCAGGTGCGGACACCAGCCTAGCCGCAGAAAGTGGCCAGCAAACACTTTCAGATGTTCTGCAGTGTTTCCTCTATGTTGATTTTGCCGTGACTTCATTTGATCAAGATCAAGGCAGGCAAACAAAACTGCAAAAAAAAATCTTAAAGGAAACACTGTTCTGATTTGTCACCGTTAGTCATCCTCCTCTTCTTCCTTCCTGTTTCCCTCCCCCTGTCCTCTTCCTCCTCCCCCCCATGCTCCTCCGCCTCCCTCCTCCTCCAGGAACCCCAGAGCTGAGCCAAGCTGAGAGGAAGGAGCTCGAGTCAAAGCTGAAGGAGCGAGAGGAGTTCCTGCTCCCTATCTACCACCAGGTGGCGATACAGTTCGCTGACCTCCACGACACGCCCGGCCGCATGCAGGAGAAGGGCGTGATCACTGTGAGCCCCACTTCCTCCGCACACCACACACACTTGGTAGGACACAGGTCAGGAAGCAGACAGGAAGGAGACAGGTCAGGAAGGAGACAGGAAGGAGACAGGTCAGAAAGGAGACAGGAAGGAGACAGGTCAGGAAGGAGACAGGTCAGGAAGCTGACAGGAAGGAGACAGGAAGGAGACAGGTCAGGAAGCTGACAGGAAGGAGACAGGTCAGGAAGCTGACAGGAAGGAGACAGGTCAGGAAGCTGACAGGAAGGAGACAGGTCAGGAGGCTGACAGGAAGGAGACAGGAAGGAGACAGGTCAGGAAGCTGACAGGAAGGAGACAGGTCAGGAAGCTGACAGGAAGGAGACAGGTCAGGAAGCTGACAGGAAGGAGACAGGTCAGGAAGCTGACAGGAAGGAGACAGGTCAGGAGGCTGACAGGAAGGAGACAGGTCAGGAGGCTGACAGGAAGGAGACAGGTCAGGAAGCTGACAGGAAGGAGACAGGTCAGGAGGCTGACAGGAAGGAGACGGGTCAGGAGGCTGACAGGAAGGAGACAGGCATCTCTAGACGATCTTGAGCGACAGTGAAGGAATCTAGATTGATGCTCCGCAGCCCGGTAGAACATGGAACCACAGTCCTTCCCTGGAACAGTGTTAACTGGTACTCTGCTCTCCCTCTTACCCCCCCTTCCTCCCCTTCTCTCTCTCCTCCCTTCCTCCCCTTGTCTCTCTCCCCTTCCCTCCCCTCCTCCCCTTCTCTCTCTCCCCCTCCCTTCCTCCCCTTCTCTCTCTCCCCCTCCCTCCCTCCCCTTCTCTCTCTCCCCTTCTCTCTCTCCCCCTCCCTTCCTCCCCTTCTCTCTCTCCCCCTCCCTCCCCTTCTCTCCCTCCCTCCCTCCCTCCCTCCTTCCCTCCCCTTGTCTCTCTCCCCTTCTCTCTCTCCCCTTCCCTCCTCTCTCTCCCCTTCCCTCCCCTTGTCTCTCTCCCCTTCTCTCCCTTCCCTCCTCTCTCTCCCCCTCTCTCCCCTCCTCAGGACATCCTGGAGTGGAGGACGTCACGGCAGTTCTTCTACTGGCGGCTGCGGCGCCTCCTCTTGGAGGACACGGTGAAGAGGAAGATCCAGCAGGCCAACACAGAGCTGACCGACGGGCAGATCCAGGCTATGCTGCGCCGCTGGTTCGTGGAGGCTGAGGGGGCCGTGAAGGTGAGCCAGCCTGCCCTGTTCCTCTGGAGGAGCACCTTTCTTGGGGTGCTGGGGGAGACGGGGCCTGCCATCCCCTGGTCTAATGGTGGAGTATCTTTAGAAGTGTTTTGTAAGCCAACGCATTCCTCCAATCAGGGTCGACTATCTTAAGCCACAATTAATCTGAGCCCTGGCACGTGCAGATAAGAGAGCAACACGCTGTTTCTTAATTAAAAGCAAACGGATTAAAAATGATTAATAAGGGCATTAAATGTTCTTGCAGGATACAAGCAGGAGCGCTCTAACCAGTGTGAGGCCATTAACACCCCCAGCTTCAGAAGCTGTCTGGCAGGCAACAGAGAAGGCTGAACTCATGAATATGTATTTTTCAGTATCAGGTCCAGTCAAACAGGCATCAGGGGCCTACTTTGTAGAGCTCAGACTCTCTCCTGAAATTGAAAGATTTCCTTGTTGTTTTATTCCTTTTATTAGTTTGTGTGTTTATTTATTTATTTGTTAGATTTTTTCCCTTGACTCGGTTAAAGTCAAGCAGGTTCAAAAACTAGAGATTAGTGAACTGATGAATATTCTCCTGCTTGAAAACAGTTGAATTATAAATGTACCTGCCCCCCCTCCACACACACACAAACAGGCACTGTACTCCTCAGCTGTGTGTGTGTGTGTGTGTGCAGGCGTACTTGTGGGACAGTAATGAGGAGGTGGTGGAGTGGCTGGAGAGACAGCTGTGTGAGGACGAGGGCGCCAGGTCGGTAGTGGACGAGAACATCAAGTACATCCGGCGAGACCACATCCTCAAACACATACGCAGGTTAGCCTCTAGCCCCCTGCGTCATGCACCATGGGTGCTGTGTGTGAGGGCGCTGTGTCAACCAGTGGGACTCCACAGAGGGTCCAGCCTGTTTCAGCCTGTGTACTTACTGCTCGTTCTAAGAGAGAAATCCACTCCTCCTAACCTCCCTGTTTCCTTCCAGCCTGGTGCAAGCTAACCCAGAGGTTGCCATGGACTCCATCGTGCACATGACCCAGCACATCTCTCCCACGCAGAGGGCCGAGGTGGTGCGCATCCTGTCCACTATGGACGCCCCGGCCTCCTCCTAGAGGGGCCCAGGCCCCCCGCCCAGGCCCCTGCCACAAAACCAGGAACCCCCAACCACTCCTTCACTGGAACTGCTGGAAACGGGGTCTGGAGTGTCCACATGTCCACCAGGGCTGAGCTGTTACTGATGGGGCTGTTACTGATGGGGCTGTTGGCAGTGATTTATATAGGGGGGAGAGACAGTGGAGATCTGCTGGGGCCTGAATTTACTCATGTCTTAGTGTTGTATGTATGTAAGTGTAAATGAAAACTTGTTCGATAAGCAAAGTGGGGAAACTCACTATAAATGGTTACTAATGTGGATTACTGAGAAGCCAGTGTGATGCAATAGAAAACAACAACTGACTCATCAGCAAGCCAAAAGCTCTCTCACAAGCATCTCACAAAAGGAAAGCTAGTTTTCAGATAGACCAAGGCTGATTTAAACGGGTCGAGAGAATTAATGGAACTGACTTTGAATATGGAACTGACCTTTTTAATATGGAACTGACCTTGAATATGGAACTGACCTTGAATATGGAACTGACCTTGAATATGGAACTGACTTTGAATATGGAACTGACCTTGAATATGGAACTGACTTTGAATATGGAACTGACCTTGAATATGGAACTGACTTTGAATATGGAACTGACCTTGGCCGGGTTTCCCAGATTTGTTAAGAAGCTCTTAACGCTTAAAGCGTCTTAAGAACGTTCTAAGGGCGCTCTCGAACGCTCTTAAGAAGATCTTAGCGTTAAGAGCTTCTTAACGAATCTGGGAAACCCGGCCCTTGAATATTAACAAGTTGTAGATTGCTGGGAGGGTCAGTGGGAGTTGACATGGGAGCTCTTGATTATGGTCAACCACCGGAGAGTTGACATGGGAGCTCTTGATTATGGTCAACCACCGGAGAGAGGTGGGTCTGCTTGGCAGGGGAGGTGTTAGCTGGCTGGACAGAAGAGAGCTGCAGGATGCAGGGAGCTCGCCCCATTCAGATCTAACGCCCCCTCAGGTGTCCTGGGGTTCAGATTCAACACCCCCTCAGAGAGACAACTAACCACAGCAGTTGGCAGTTGTCTCTTCTGTTCCCTCCTTGCTGGTTAGGGCTAACTCTAACCCTGGCTAACTCTAACCCTGGCTAACTCTAACCCAGGCTAACTCTAACCCTGGCTAACTCTAACCCTGTTCCACCCCAAGGCAGCTTGCTTGGTAGAATGGGACACACTACAGCTGGGGGGAGCATGGGTGATGGGCCCACTGTGGCTACTATCCATTATCTATTCTCACCGAGGGGAAAATAAATTACGACCTATTCAGTTTTGTTACTTATTTAGAAAATTATTTTAAATATCATGGTGACTAATTTATCACGTCAGTCAAAGGAATACGGTACTGTAAACTAACCCATCAGTGCGAGGTTCTGCTAATTAGTTTTTATAATTTTCTGTAGTAATTTTTTGACATTTGTAACATTCTGTTTGTAACAAGCTTTTTTCAATCATGACTTTCCAAGGAGAAAATGAGAGTACCGTGTGTAGCATGCACCTGGTGAGGTCACTGTGGGAGGATGATGCATCCTGGGAACTGTAGTCCCTCGCTCAGAAATGGAGGCCAGATGTGCCTGAGAGTTGCAGTAACGTACCATGATACTTGATTCCATTAAAAGTCTAAATGTATTTTTGCCTTTGCTGAAAAAGCGGGAAACTCATTTGGAATGGATGTATGACCAGGAGTGTGTGTCGTCCTGTTACTAATGAGGTGATTGGCTGATGGGAGGGAGACTGTGTTTATGAACTCTGTTTTAATTTAATAAAACAAATTTAACTTCCAGTTCATAGTCCTCTCGGTTCCTTCAGCAGATACGTCGTTTCCGTGGTAACGACACTCCTCTCGGCGAGATCACGGATCTCCAGATTGCGCAATCACGGCAGCAGCGCCTGACGTGGTAATCTAGACACGGCAACGTGAAATCATTTCCCAGCTTTTAACTTCAACCGTCTTAGGAGGGATGAGGATGATCAAACAAACAGACTCGGATCTCCAGTCTTGTGGGCTTTTTCACGCGTACGATCCGCCCTCTCCCACGGCCCCGTACTCCATCATCATGCTACCAACAAATTTGGAAGACAAATTGAGTTGCATGCACCCAATACCCACCACAATTATAGCAGGCCCAATAAGAAAATGAGTCATTTGGGCGGTATAATTGGAAATGCGCCTGGCCCTGTCTCTGCAGTGTCCCCTGGGGCTCTGCTCATGTGTGGAGGCGCGCTAGGCCGGCTAATTCCTGCGCTAATCACCGCCTAACTGCAGCATCACGGACCTCTTCCTGGACTTCTGGAAAGGAGGAAGGGGGACTGTTTGGAGAAAGTTGCAGGGATTGTTTTACACCGGATACGGCCTCGCTCTACATTGTGTTTTACAGTTTGATAATGACCGACTATTACAATAAAATACATTTTTATTACAGAACATTCAATGGTGGTTTGTTTCTATTCAGCATTTAGCACAAATGAGCAGGATCAACTTTGAGTTAAATATACAAAACATTGTACACAAAATGTCACTTCTATGAAACAAGTCCAAACCTGGCTGAGATTGTCTCTAGACTGGCACCAGAGAACCAAACTAGGAACAGAGCCAAATGGATCCATTTAGTCTCGCTCATCGTGGGTAGTCTGAAGTATGCTGTTCCCAAGTCCAGAGACTTGATTTGCATAATGCTGGTCTGGTCCGAGCCCCTGGCATGCTCACTCCTGAACTACACCATCACTCAAGTTCTTTCCAAACAGTGAACGGTACAGTTCAGTCCTGCACCAACGGAAAAGAAAGCTTTTATTCTTTTTTTAATTTTTAACCATGTAGAAAAGACACATTTGGGCTGGGAAGTTCTTTAAAATAAAATAAAACCCTTATGTTGCCAGCCAAGTAGACAATATATTAGAATGTGATGGAGAAGAGGAAATCAGTGGGAGAGACAGATGGGGCGGGAGTGAAAAGAGAGGAAAGAGAGAGGAGCAGATGCACCAGGAGCAGAGAGAACCTCAGTCTCAACCACTTGAGAGCACTTGAGATGGCCCACGCTGCCTCCAGTGTGTGCGGCAGCTGAGAGGTTGTTACTGAGCCCTGGGCCGGTTTGATTACCACCTCCACACGAGTATCTGTAGCCTCGACAGACACACACCCTGGGAGTCGCTGCTTGCCTCTCCCAGGATGAGAGACTGTCAGCTCCTTGACAGACTTCGCTCGGTTCAGTCAAACAACGCAAAAAAGGAGAAACGGAAGATGAACAGATGTGGTCTGATTTCTGGAAAGGTGGTCTGGGTTAATGTGGCCCCTTCTGAATCCTCATTAGGGAGGGAGAGGGGGTAACATGGTCTGCATGGCTGTTTCATTCAGACCCAGTGAGTTGGAGGTGGCAGGGTTCCCCCGGGCCCCCGACCTGCCACAGGGGGGCTTAATCCCCAATCCCTGTTTGAGATGCACCACCAGGGTCACAGATTACAATACCTCACATCATCAGCACATAATACAGACATTGTCATTTTACCAGAGCTGGGTAAACACAGGCTAGGGAATACTGAGAGCCTGGAGACAGCTCACAACCCTGCCTTAGGGAATACTGAGAGCCTGGAGACAGCTCACAACCCTGCCTGAGCCCAGAGGAGAGACTGGGGGAGAGGGGGATTGAGAGAGAGAGAGACACACACACACACACACACACACAAAAGAGGAGAGACTGGGGGGAGACAGAGAGAGAGGGGGATTGAAAGAGAGAGAGACACACACACGAG